>NW_007579106.1:172964-205360 GCF_000690725.1 Stegastes partitus | reverse complement strand
TTGTGTTGTTGTCCTCTCTGCAGGTTTCTCCGGCTGTGGAGCTGCACATTTCTGATCTGCACTTACTGGCCTCACCAATTTGCCCAGTGCTCATTGTTTTTCTGATGCAGTGTCCATTTCTCTCTCATACTCTCCCTCCACTTCACCCTAACCCCAATCACTTGAGGCCGATTGCTGCCCTCCCCTAGCCTGGTTCTGCCGGAGGTTTTGTCTTGTTAAAAGGAGTTTTTTTTTTTCTTTCTTCTGTTGCCTGAGGGCCGCTCAGAGGGAACTGCTTGGATTTGTTGGGTTTCTCTTTATAATATAATATCATAAGGCTTTTATCTTGCTATGTGAAGTGCTCTGAGATGACTTAAGTTGTGAACTGGCACAATGTATTAAAAACAGAAGTGAAATTAAATTGATTTTGTCTCTTGACAGCGTTTTCATTTTACAATAAAATAAGCCATCAGTGCAACTCTTTTTAATCAGAGAACTCTCATCTCTCTACAGCGGAGCAATGAGCACTCCACTGATTTAGCACCTGTCTCATAATGGGCAAAGTGGATCAAAAACAGCTTCAGAACAACCTGATATTAAATCTTTATTAATTTGTATTGGTTCATCTTTTTTTTTTTTTTTAAATTTAGGACCATCATTACCCACAATAGAAATCAACTGCACACAGCAGGATGTGAAACTCAGGTGTGTTATGGTGTTATTGACTAAAGTAGCCTTGAGCAGCTAATCTGCAGCACAGATGAGAAGCAGTAGCAGCGGTTTTGGTAAGCTTACTTTTTTTGTTGTTGTTTTTTTAACTCCACACTAACAGTTTTTTTTTGCATTTACAAATTTGTCGTCTTTTAAACTCATTTTCAGTCCTCACACACACAAATTGCACCTAATATACCAAAACAACTGGCATTATGTTTAAAGTGCAACAAACCCTATTATCAACTCCAGGAGAACCTGTACGCTAAGACATAGGTAAAAATCTACAGAAATGTCATTTAATATGTCTCCTTAAACCAGGTCACTCTATCTGTCAGCTCGACCATGCCATCGTTGTCACCTGTAGTTACAGCAGCTGAGCTTGGCCTTGAGCAGAAATAGGAGACACTAAGGGACAGACAAACTAGACGGACAGCTTTTAGATTCCCTGTTCTTATAAAATCTTTATGCACCATAAAGTTGTTAAACTGACTATGAAATCAGCACTTGCTTTAGAGAGTCACCCTGTAAACCACTAGATGTCAGCCGACACAGAATAAAGAAAATCTTTATCGTTTTATGACAACAGAAAGTGACATAAACAGGATATGTGATTTGGCTGAGATGCAAGAGCGGAAACTTACTTTTTAAGAATGTCTTGTTTCTTCTGCTCTTCAGATGTGGGCAGGCCCATTGATTTCTGCCTTTGGTCATACATCATCTTCTCCACCATGCCACGTGTTTCACCATCCAGGTCTGACAGCTGCTCAGCAGAAAATACACACAGTGACGAGCGGGTAGGAAGACAGAGGAACACTGGTCAGTCATCTTTTTGCCACTTTTGTAACATACTGTTACTGTAAATGAAGAGGAGGGGCAGTCAGTCCTTTACCTTTGAGTTTTCAGGACAGATTTTCTTGGTGTTAATTTCTGGATCTGTGGTAACAATCTTGTTCCACCACTCCATTTTATTAATCTGAAACCAAAGAACAGGATTTGGTGCAATCATGTCACAGCTGAAAAAGCGGAGAGATGGATTAAGTCTCCACAAAACTACATTTTCTTACCTTTTCAAAGTGGACAGTAACCACCTTGCCATCGTCGATGAGCCAGGAGCTCTCTTCTACCTTCACCTCGTTGAAGAGCTGGCCTTCAATAACAGGAGGGTGTCCCTTCAGGCCGACTTTGATGGAGCGCCGCTGGATGTCCACAACGACATCTCTCCCCTTAATGCGGAACTTCACGTCAAAAGGCACTGCCAGCTGTGGGAGGATTTAAAGATTGGAAATTCATGTCAGATTAATTTAGGGGCATCAAAATTGTTCATAACATGCAACCACCTGGTGTTGCCAATAGGTAACACTGTAAAGCTCAACACATTGGGGTTACTGTCAGCTGATAAAGGATGCAAAGATCATTTATGTACACACACGCTCAATGACAAGAGAACAGTAAGTGTGAATGTAGCAGGTCTGGGTCAAAAACTATCACACTGGTGACAGACATTTCAGAATAACAGCAAGAAAGTAGGTTGACAGAATGTTCGATAGTTTACCTAAATGCAAACCTAGATGCAAACCGCCCTGACAAAGCAAAACAAAGCAGAATGTCTTTGTGAACACTGTGTCCACCAATTACAACAATTGAGGAAGCAGTACTTAACAAACTGCAACCTAATTCCAAACATAGTTCAGATGTGGCAGGTTTGATTGTAAAAACACCTTTTCAGATTTAAAAAAAAAAAAAATGGCTGGAAGGTGGTCTGTTGCAAAGATAAGACATTTGCTATCCCTTTGTACTGAGGAGGAGATACGCATCTTAACAGGATGTTAAAGTAACTTCCTGTACTTTTCTAATCTCGTGAGTTAAATGCCCAATATTGTGGACAGGCAGGAAGGCTGTTGATGTAACACTTTGCGCCTTCTGAAAGTAACACCGGCGACTGTCCGACCAATGAGAATTTGGCCAGATAAGAGCATATTGATGGACCAATCGATTTGGACACGATAGCCCTAATATGCTAGAAGCTCCACAACAGGACACATCATCCTGTCAGAGAAGGAGGCGGCCCAGAGGAGTGAACTGCATCCTAAATAGACACTGTGGCGTAAAATATAGAATTGACATATAGTCCACAGCGTCTAACTATAAATATGAAATGGTATAAATACATAACTAAAAATGGACATTGTAGGGCAGAGAAGAAGTGCAGGGGCAGTCATCTATTGGGTCATAATAGGACTGGGGCTGCTCTTAAACAAACACATTCAGGATAAAAAATAAAAAAGGTGAGATGACCAAAAACACATACTTTCAGGTGACTGATTAACGTGAGTTGGTGACACAGAAGCCAAGCGTGATGCCGAAGTTGATAAAAACTCACATCAATTTCAGACAGAGTCTGTGTCCACTTGTAGGTGGGCAGGTCAGCTCCATTTCCCGAATTAGGCTTCAGTTTGTCTTTGTCCTTCTCGTCCTCCTCTCCTTCAGAGTCAGACTGGAGAAAATGGAAATTAAGAGAAGTAAGTCAGCAGAGCCACATTTTATTGTTGATCAACACCAAACTGTATAATCACCATTTTACTAACTGTTCACTCACCCCTTTCTCCTTTTCGGTCTTCTCTTTTTCTGCTTTGTCAGATGTATTTTTTGAGTCTGTGGTTACATTCTTCATTTCCTCCTCTTCTTTCTTTTTCTAACATATAAAGCACAAACACATATATTTACATATAAAGTAACACCAATTAAAGTGGCAGTGATTTGCTTGTGATAGATACACTAAAGCAATAAGATTTCACCTTGTCAAGCTCAGACTGAAGCTTCTCCGCCTCCTCATCAGTCAGTTCCTGAATTCTGGGACCGTCGTCATTTTTCTTTTTCCTCTCTTCCTCTGCAAGCTTGGCAGCTCTTTCGGCTTTCTCTTTTTTTTCCTTATCCTGTTTTGTCTGCTTCTCTTTGTGGGCCTTCACCGCGAGCTTATTGTGGTGGGCAAAGGCATCTTTGACTACCTGAAAGAAACAGGTGGCCAGAATTAGGTGGAGGTGTGTTTCTGCCATTGAATAGGAACAGCTTATAGATAGCACAGTCTCAAATGTCACACAGAGTGCAGATAGAGTAACACTGCTCACCTTCTCTGCAGCACCTGCATCTCCACCGGTGAAGAAATCTGTTTTGCGCCGGAGGAAGCTGAAAAATGTGTTTACTAACTGTTGAGAGAAAAATAGGTTAGAATAAGTTAGACATGCCACACTCCAGACAATGTCTTTAATATGTACATGAGCTGTGTTGATAAGACTGGACTAAAGAAAATATCCTGCTTATGTGGAAGATGTTGGAGGCCATTGTTCACTGCTAGGTTGTGCACACTTGAAGTACAACCACGTGTTAATGTGATTTCTCCTAATGTTAATCAGCTTTATGGTTAGTTTGCATACCTCTTCCACCCATCCTTAATAACAGTGATGTTTAAACACAATCCTCTTCAAATCCCTGCATTAAATATGGCATTGCAATCTACAGCAATGTTGTCCTTCTGATAATTCACATTTTCCTTTACTGTTAGCAAAGCATGTGTTAGGGGGCTTTATCTAATTTATCCACAAATTCCAGTCCGCTACAAACTGAACCCAGCACCAGTGCTATATTAAAGGTTTAAATGTACAACAGCTATTTACAGCTTCTTCTTTCAGGAACGTGGACGTTCTAATGAATTAATTCAAGAAGTACTAATATTAGATTTTCAGTAGATTCCCTGCAGCGTTGTTATTCACATGCGTACACCCCGCTGAATACAGACATGCTATGGTCCACATTAGCGAGAGAGCTTTTTTATAAAGACCACAACCTTTGCTAAAACCTGTACAATAGTTAAAATCCATCGTTTTTATGTATGCCACTACTGATAGACGAGAAGTGCCTACAAGCTAACAGGAAAACCACATTAGCTTTACCATTAGCACGGTAGCTTTAGCACGTTAGCACACTGATTTTACCTCTTGTACTCCTCCTTCGTGTTGTTGCGCCATAACAAGCAACATCCCGTCATACTTTTCTTCATCGTCACCCATACTGTTGGGAGATAAAAAAACGATCTAATAAAGTGGCAGCGGCGCAAATTACAGCCGAAAAGTGAAATTAGCAAACACGTTAGGCCAGGAGAGTCACGCTGAACACTTCCTGGAAATAAACCCCACCTCCGTCTTGTTTCAACCAATTGGAGCAACAGATTCTAAATGACAGCAACGTTAGCCAATAAAGTAAGAGCATTGGCACCGGCAAGGGACTCAGGCGCCTGTGACGAATGAGAATATTCTAGAGAAAAATTAAGTCATGTACATTTTGTAAAATATAATTTTACTTCCTTATAGTAATTGCCATGTACATTAAATGTAATGGAACGATAATATAAAAATATCCTCCTTATATTTCCAGCAACTATTTTGCCTAATCCAAGGTATCATACTATATTATGTTGTTATAACAGTTAGGAGCGTTGACTGTATGAAAAGACATTTGACTCGGTTTTATCCCTTTACACTGTATTATTTTGTAATATATTGGCAATTATCAAAGCAATTTTAAATTGAGCCACACAGTTTGATGAACTATAAAAGCAAGCATTTTAAATAAATCATACAGCATTTAACTATGGTGACAAAAACATTACTTTTAACAACAACATGTTACTTTTAGCAACATGAATATGTTCCATTTATTAACAGAGATGCTGGATGTCCACTGAGATTACAGATTAAAGACTTTGTGGGGAAGTGTTGTCATGTTGAATGGTATACCATGAACCTCGCTGAAAATCACATGAAATAAACATTTTAATACCTTCTTTAGCTGCTTTTTAGTATTGTTTGACATAGAAATATTTAAGATATCTTACTATTGTTTTAAATGCCACAGGAAGAAGGACTGAGAAAGTAGCAGGGCCTGAACTTAAAAATGCAGACTCTGACTCCCTCATGTGGCCATAGTGTGTGTGGCAAACAACAAGCAAAAGAAGTCTTTTTTTGTTTCACATCATTTACTTTATTGGCTTTATATGAGAACATCTGTTAAGACAACGAGTTCAAGTCACTACAAGACAATTCAGCTGAAAATATAAAGAGAAAGGCACAGGCGCGATATTATAAAGTTTTGTCTTTAGGAGACCTAAAACAGAACGGTGAGGTGTGTGAATGGAAACAAAACGAAATGCTTTAACGGATAATTCAACTGGTTTACTAAAGGAAGGAGTACACTGGGATAAAGTTAGCAAATTGTCGCTTTGCTTCCACTTTGTGCGTCTTGGTCCGAACCAGAGCAACCAGTTTCACACCATTTCATTCTAACCACACAAATTCCAGACTCATGAAATAGACTCTAGTTATATTATTGAAAGACAGAAAAGCAGTTTATCTTTACACTTAGATGTGAAATAGATCCTGGGTGGTACATTTAGGGTCCCTGATCAACGATAACCATAAGCTGATAAGCTAAATAACCTCCACTGAGTCAGCTGGCCAGATTCCCATCAGGATCCAGGAGCAAACGTAGCAAACATGTTGATATGAAAACACATCTACTTCATGAGTCAGCTCAGGATAACACCTCTAATAAGGTTATAGGACAAGTCTAGCTGCAGTTCACACTGGCTCTCAAGAAACATCTTTCAGATCGAGATCTGCAAGTAGCACATAGGAAACGATCAAAAACAACATCCAGAAAGCATCAAGCACATGGTTAACTTCAAAGCTTCAGGACTATCTGCTTCATATGAACTCTGTGTTATGACACCAATTACAAACTGATGTGAACTCTACATGTTTAAAGTAATGCTAAAAATAAAGAAATCAGCTTTCTTTTTGCTGAACATGGATCTCCTCCAGTAAAGAATAAGACAAATAGTACATTTTGGGAAACATGATAAGAGGAGGACACCACTCTCATGTCTCAGTGGTAAAGATAAGCAAGTGGTCGGTTAGCTTAGCTTAGCATAAAGACCAAAAACAGATAGCATAACTTTGACTAAAGCCCCTTCAGAAATATACTCTTTTCAGGGTGCCATGGTAGCTCATGTACAGGGGCTATGGTCTCTGATGCAGCGGCCATGGGTACGAGTCCTGCTCATGGCCCTTTTCCTTCCAGTCCTTTCCCATTCGTCTCCCCCACTTCCCTGTCTCTCTCTTGACTGTCCTATCTACTAAAGGCAAAAAAGAAATGTCCTTTTTTCCACAAAAGTTGAGGACCCAATAACCTTTACGTATCACTTTTAGCATTTCACAAATCTGAGCTGCATGTCATCACAACAATGGACAGACACCTCCAGAAACAAACTGTTTGTGTGTCAAAATCTTAAAACACTTTTCTCATTGCTTTGCTCTACAATTTCACATCTATGTCAAGCTGAAATGTCCATAAATATAAAACTGTACTGTGCTGTTAGTGTAACAGCTCAGATTAATGAGACTGATGAAAAATGAATGTAGGTTTTGACAAAACATTAACGGGAGTTGAAGTTCAGTTTGTTGCTTCCAGCTGTTTGTAGGAGTTTATTAAACACCTGCAGCATCAAACAACGGCAAGATCCAGGTGAGCGTTTACAAAGCAAGAGAGTACATTTACATACATGGAACAACAGTGGTAACTTCACTAATTATTTACATTATAAATTATTCCTGACATGGACACACGCTTGATCAGGATCTTATGCTTTTCTTCACTTCAGACGGGTGAGATGTCACACAGTCACAGTTTATAGCTGCAGTCAGATCGTTTTTTAGATAGCGGTCGTCCTCAGCTCGAGTCCTGAGCTCCATCACAGCTGCCGGGATCTTTTTATTTCACTGTTGGAAAACTATTCCTTAAATTATCATCACATAATTTTCAGTGTTAAGGAAATCACAAATAATCTACACTATTAGTTACTTTGACAGTTTGATATGTTTTTATTAGTTTAGATCTAGTCTTTTGATTTTTAATGCCTTATTATGCATCAATTACTGTAGTTTCCAGTCTCATGTTTATGACAAATACTGCGTACGTAGTGGGAATCTCAACATCACTGTGATGTCTAAATGAAGACGAACATTAATGTGAAAGTGATCTTTCTCTTTAACAGACTGATGAAGCAGCAATGTCACTTATCCAATGTCTGATAAAGACTTAAAGTTAACAAAATATGCCTTTCAACTGCACTAATTAACATATTGCATCTCATTTAATAGATTAAACAGTTTGCACAAAATAAACAATTGCGGTACAATGCGCTAATTGGTGATACTTACAGTCTTTGCTGAGCTGAAACTGCCTTAAGAGAAGCTTTGATGCTAAGCTAAGCTATTCATTAGTGACACACTGTCATGAGAGTGGTATCAATGATTTTATAAGTCAGATTAACATATTTCCTACAATGCCAAACCAATCCTTCAACAGATATTTTTTATTTCTTGTGTACAACCAGGCACACATACACAACTCCAACCAATAATTATATTCATTATATAACTTTTGAACTATTAAATGAAGTGACCCAATATTATTTCTTCATCCTTTTACATTATTGCCACTTTGAGCAGTGCAACGCCTCTGACTGATTAATCTGAAATAATTAAAATGAACAGAACTATCAAAACACGACATAGAATCAATACCAGTAAATATGTGATACACAACAACTGAACTGAAAAGAACATATAGATTTAAATTAACGAATTTGTTAAAAATCAAACATATTAGGATAAGGGTACCACACAAAAATGCAAATATATATATATATATAACTGAATGCATAACAACAGCAGAATAATCAAACCAACACAAATCAAAGCTTCCTCACCACAAATCCTTCAAGGATGAGAGGACGGTTATGATACAATACTTAAAGGCCAATTCATGTTTTCTGCATCCGCGTGTCTGCAAGGATCTGTGAGATGTAAATCTGCTGAAGTCTGTGTGCCGCCCAAAATTTGTGATCAAGTGAACAACACACGCTGAGAGCACGCCGACTGCCCCAAAACTAAATGGATGCTTGTTAGGAGGGGAGGCTGTGTGTAGTCATTATCTACACGTCTGTGAAGATTCTCAGTCATCCAGGTCATTGTTATTGTCGTAGATTAATTGTAGCAACTGGACTTGCTTTATCGACACCTTTATAATTCATCATAAAGACTTATAATTGAAGCAGTCAGTCCCAAACTTTAGAGAAGCACTGATTTTGTAGATGCTTTCCACTGACGATTCTCAAAAAAGTCCTGTTCTCGGTCTGTCCACTAAGCTTCAGATGGCAAGGAAATAACTTCCAGCCATTGGCTACAACTCCATAGTGCTTGGCACCGCTCAGGAATAATCAGACACAGTGCTGCAGCCCAATCTGTAACGAGCTGCTATTATTTGCAGCAAAGATCCTGTCTGAAGGGGCGCCATAGAAGGTTCTGGATTTGAACCTGCTGATCAGTCGGGGCTTTTCTTTGTGGTGTTTGTCTGTTCTCTGTTACCCCTTTTCCACCAAGAAGAACCAGGTGCTAGTTTGTTGCTGGTGCCAGTTGGGGTGGCCACCTCGAGGGCCGCAATCCTGCATGTTTTAGATGTTTCCCTCTTCCAACACACCTGATTCAAATGATCAGCTCATCATCAGCTCTGCAGAAGCCTGATAACGATCCTGATAACGAGCCCCTAAATCCCACACCTCCTAAGAACCTGTAAGCTTTTCCATTGGCAAGGAGGCAAGTTAGAGCCACACCACTGCGTCACCGTAAAACGTCAGTACGTCACTGCATACATAGCCGTTTCTGGTCCCTGTAGTCCTTTTTCAGTTTCTTGAGTTTATTGAGGAGTTGGTCGAGGCGCCACTCGTACCCGGCTGCAGCCATCTCCCGCTGGACTTTTTTTTTTGCTTTGTCCGAGAGGCTCCCTCTGACTTATTTTGGATTTCAGTTGAAGACCACAGTGCCAGGAAGCACTGGGTCTCCTCCTCAGACCACTGCTGCCTGGATTTGGCATCCAAAAATGTTGCTACTCGCCTGGCTCTTGTTTAAAAATGCTGGTTCTGGGGCATCGCTACAGCTCAACTGGTTGAGTGGGCGTCACGCGTTCAGGGGCTAAACAACGCAGCGCTCATGGGTTCGAGTCACGCTCATGGCCCTTTGCTGCAGGTCCTTCCCTCATTCTTCTTCCCTCGCTTTCCTGTCTCTCTCTCTGTCCTATCTAATAAAGGCAAAAAAGCCAAAAACATGTCTTAAAAAAATAAAAAATAAAAAATGCCGGTTCTGTGTTTCCACTGGTCTCGTTGGTCGTGATAACCCCGCCCCCAGCCCCTGACGCACTCGGTTCTTAGTTCTGGCCCAGCAAAGAGTTGCTGCTTGCTAAGCACCAGTTTTGAGAACCTGGAGCCAGTGCTCAGGTGGTGGAAACACAAAGAACTGGTGCTAAGTCAGGCTCTGGCTTCGAACTAGTACAGAAACCAGCTTGGTCGAAAAGGGGTATGTGTGCCCACGGGGGTCTTCTCTGAGTGCTCTTCCAGGCTCCAGCCCCCTGTGGCTTGCTATGGATAAAGCAGGTATAGACACTGGATGCACTGGATCGCATCTGGACGCAGAACACGTGAACTGGCCTTAAGAGCTGCTGTTGATGTCTGCCTGCAGGGCAATCAATCAATCAATCAATCAATCAATCAATCAATCAATCAATCAATCAATCCTTCAAATACACATATATTATTTACTAATCATAAATATCTACACACAGAGCCCTGAGTACACTGAAGTCCTTCAGACAATGTGAATTTTCACATTTTCTATTCCACAGCAAAGCCATGGTCTCTACAAAAAGCTTGGCTCAGCCACAGACTCCTGTGCAAGTAGTGTCTCCTTTCAACGTCCTGTGCATGACCTTGTGGACACAGCATGTCAGGTAAGAGAAGATCGCCGGTGTGGAGCAGGACTCATGTCCTCACAGAGCTGGGAATCAGTGGAACACCTGAAGAATTAGTCTCTGTGTGAGAGGGCGAGTAGGCTGTCGGAGAACTAGAAGTGTGACCTGTAAGAACACAGAATAACAATCATCAGGATCTTCCTGCAAAGGAGACTGATCATTAATTCTGCTTTGGAGCGCATTTACAAAATGTTGCATAAATATATGCTTGCTAATATGATGCTCCTCACATTATATTATAAAGCTGATAATGTGGACACTATCTATTGAACCAGAACAAATCATATGCCAATGCTTCAATTAATTATCTGTTGTTGGAAAACACCATTTCTGACCACCAGTGATGAGTAGCAGGAATGTTTTTTCCTATGGATCCTTTTATTTTTTCTTCCCACGATCACACACAATGCATTTGCACACAGATGATAAATTCATTGCATATTCCTGACAATTCCACCTCCACATCACATCAGCACAGACAGGAAACCCTGCAAGCAAGTGCATAAGGATGCAAACAATGCAGGTTTGAAAGGCTGACTCCATGAATCCACGCCTGGACATCACAGTAAATACCAGCTACCTCCTCTGAATGCTGCTTTTACTGCTACTTCCTGTTGTTCAAGCGACTAAAGCTACATTATTGTTGAAGCTGTGGGCTGGAATATTAAAAAATGTTTCTGTGAGTTGTTTTTTTTTTGCAAACTATAGCAATAAAACCTTTGTAGAATCTGTAACTGTAAACAACATTTAAACATTTCAAAAGTGTATCAGTGTAGCTTTTGTGTAGGTGTTTCCTTTTCATATATGACTCAAAATCATCTCTGTGTGTTTACCTCCATTCAGTGGATGATTATTAAAGTGTGCAATTTGCAATATGTAATAATGTGTCTCCAGGTCTGTTTTAGTGTCCGAGTCAAAAGCCACATTCTGATTTTTATTCCCACTTTGCCAAGCCTTGATGAAAGTGTCGTTACGGTGTATTTATGACTACAGCTATCTGGGTCTCCAGAGCCATTTAAATGTCAACGGCTCTAAGTAAACGAACACACACAACAACACACACATGTCACGATTAACCCTATCTATGGCGTCTCTGAGTTTGAAAGCTGTCGCTGATGTGAGTCTAACCACAATCCTAAATCCTTAACTCAGTCTGCGTTAATATGACTTTTAAAATGTGTAAATCTAATAAAATGAATAAACAGAACTAAAATCACCTTAAAGAAAGTACAATCAAGAGGTTCAACGTCATGTCTCCTTGAGTGGCTGCTTTATTGCCGCCGCACTGAAACCACTTTGTACAGCTTGGAGAGCTTGGACAATCTAACTTTCAGCATTTATCCAGAAAGTTCAGGCAAGAACACAAACATGCACCAGGCCTATTATAGTTTTCTCATATTCTTATCTTTCCATCTACTGTACCAGCTGTAATGTAGCAGGTTTACAACAGCTGCAGCATGAATTATGGCGTCTAGTCTAAACAGAAGCCTGTACGCCCTGCAGCACTCACCCCACCGATAAAAACTATTTACATTGTCACTGGTGCGGCCCTATGACTAGGTCCAAGGTAAATTTTAACTGTAGCTCTATGGTCACTTGCCGGGAAGTAAGTCCAAATATGAATATCTGTCAACTGACCCACAGTGCCTTGTGTTGTTTGGTTTGTTTCCTGATATGATATGGCAGACCCAGTAAAAGTAGGCAAATCACACAACAGCTGACATTGGTGGAAGGAAAGAAACCTCCAAACAAAAAAAAATGTACCTGCTTCATACTGTAGTAGTGCATTTATGTGTCTCTACATTGTAAGACTTTTTAAAATCACTATTTTGTGAATCCCTGACAGGTACATTAAAAACTGCTGTGTCATTCAATAGGTGGCGGTAATCACACAATGCTGTAAAATGACACCTGCACAGAGCCAGTGTTGCCATGAAAGACACAGAGGTCACGTCCTCTGGATTATTGTTTTAATGACTCAGGTAGGGGGAATTCACAGACTGCAATTACACATGAAGGACACTTCATAGGATGATTCCAGTGTTTTTAGAATCAATCATATTTGAAATGTGACTACCTTTATGGCAGCTAAATACACATGTAAAGGATTCATCAGAATGTTATGGTAGGAGGGGGGAGAAGGCTTTAAACCAGCATTTAGACCAGTGCAGCCAAACAAAGGCGGACAGTGGTCACCAGTGAAAACCAGTATCAGTATGTTTGAATGTGCTTTTCTTGCTTTCCTCAGTTTTTAAAAAACATTTTGCTTGAAATGTGGTCATTTATATTTAAACTTGTTTAAAAAAGTGATTTAAAACTAACCTTTAGCTTGCTAGCTAATTTAACCAAACCTAATCATGGGTTCCACAAGCACATTTGCTAATTAAAATTTTACTTCTGCCCAATTCAACAGTCTTTCTCTAACTATTAGATGATTTGTGAGGAGATCAGGGCGGAGATGCCATCATCCTTGTTAGCAAAATAACAAAATATATTCAAAATATAGCCCCCTTGTGAACCTCTGATCTCCCATGTACACAGGTGTGTGTTTGTGTGTGTTGGCTGGTGCTGCGGGAGCAGGGCTATGTATCGTGTTAACAAAAAACAAATTACCTACGCTCTTCAACCACAATGTAATATCTATCTATCTATCTATCTATCTATCTATCTATCTATCTATCTATCTATCTATCTATCTATCTATCTATCTAGGAACTAAATATGCAATTCAAATAAATATCAAGGAGTCTTAAAACTTAAACTAGACTTAGCTAAAACAGAACATTTTCATCCACGCAAGTGTTTCAGCTCACTTTCAGAAATAATCTGGGCACAAAGCAGGAGGTTGGCTGCTTTAGTTGTAGAAATACTCGGAAGGAAGAACAGCGATGGAGAACAGTAAGAACCATGATTTCCTAAACTACACAACAGCCAGCTAGCACAGACAACATGGTCAGCAGCACCTGTAATTTGTTGTGTTTTCTTCTAAAACAACATTCACATGACAGGAATGTGATAAATCAGGAAACGACGTTTCGTAACTATCACAACCGATCAGAACATAATTTCCAAGTCTCTGTCCTAGAGGTCTCTGGAATATTGTGTATGCGAGAAGTAAAGGTAGCAAAAGGCATGTGTATTAAAATGAAAACAAAAATCCTGCCTGTGGCACCAAAATCAGAGACTCTTTGTTTAGTCATAAATAAAGGCTCATGTTTGAAGTCCATCACCGTCAACCAGAAGACCCTGTTAGAACGGCCATGTGTGATCCAAAATAATGTCTTGCTGTGGCCAACAAGTCACTGACCAAACTGCTGACAATCAAAATAAGTTAATGACACACAGTTTTAGCTATAATTGGACATTACATCACCATTAAAGCAAGTGTCTAAAACATATTAAAGTTGATTAAGGCACATTTCTTACCTCCATTGTTCCTCCACATCTCCCTGGCACACTGATCAGAGGAGGTCAGGTCTGATATTTGGATGTTGGGATTTGATTTGTAGTCATCTTGAGGAAACAGAGAAACGGTTTTTACTTGATGGCAGTGAGACATTTTGGAGTTGCTGTTGCTATTTCTGGGTTGAAGGAGCGAGAACCGCCACTACTCACTGTTATTGCTGAATGAGAAGGAGTCGCTGTCCCTCATCGTCTCGTTGCCGCTGTCCGACAGCGTCCTCTCCCTCCTGGAGGTGGGGGGCCTCCTCTTTGTGCTTTTCCGGGTGCTGATGCGTATGATGCCTCGCACCAGCCTGCACTCAGCTTCCTGCTCACCCATTTTGTGCTCCTCTGCCAGCGAGTTGATGAGCTGGTTGATGGCCTTGCTCTTCTTCAGAAACACGGAGTCTGAGGTGCACCTGGCCAACTCTTCGATTTGATATTCAGAGTAGAGCTCCAGCAGCTTCTTAGTAATCAGGGAGTCTACATTCTCATCGCCATCCTCCCAGTCATCAAACCTCATAGACTCATGCAGGGACGGATGACTGGGCTGCGTTTGACCAGCAGACAGAAGCGGGTATGAATTAGTTTCAGCCTCTACATACTGTCTTGCGCGGTCCACTTTCACTCCACCGATGTGGACATCCCCCAGCCAGTCTGCGCCGTCTTCTTCTTTGTTTTGTCCCGCGTTCACGGCTCGGAGGCTCACCTTCTCCGGTTCGTCTGTGGAGCTCTCGTTTGGCGCCAAGCACGGAGCAAGGATGGTGCACTGGCAAACCCTGTACAGGCCGCAGGTGAGCACGTTGCATATAAAAGTCCTACAGCTCCTCGGAGAAGCGCAGGGGTTGCAGGTTTGTGTCGCAGAGGAAGGCTCAGCTGAGCCAGGAATGAAGCCGATGGTCTCAGACTCCTTTCCATTAGCATCTTTCAGGTGAGCTTTGTGGACCACCTTTGGCTCTGGGGTGGGTAGCCCGTCTTCCACTGGGTCCACACAGCGCTCCTCATATGACGACCTTTGGCTGCTGCTCCGGCTGGGTCCGGGCCTGTGGCTGCCGGGCCCCCAGCTGCGTCTGGTGCTGCCGGCAGACATGACTTCCTGGCTCCAAGAATTCAAGGACAAGCATTGCAGAAAATGAGGTCAACGGGGGTTTCACTACATCATAAGACAGTGTTGAAATGGCATCGGGACATTCTTGTAACCAATCCAATATCTCAGGCAAAACCTAAAGTCACTTGTAGCCACCTGAGGGCATCTCTCTCCAAAACAAATGTGAAACTACTATCCCCAGGTGCCGGGTGAGCTAGTCAAACAGGTTTTATGTCGAATGCGAGAGCACATAGTCTAAGGCAAATAGCTATTCCTATAATCAGAAGTACTGATGTCATGTTATGGAGTTTCCCTAAAACTAGTTGTGAGATGCAGAGTTAAAAAAAAATAATTATAAATTCCCCAACAAGTGCACAGGGATCTGCTCATCTCCAGTGTTTACACGACAAACTTATGGAGATAATTAACAACTACTACATGAATTTGATTACAATTCTGAATCCTTCACCTACTAAACCGAAGTCCATTATTAAAACTGATGGTTTTAGCAGCATGTTAAAAGTGAGTTTGGCATTTGACAGTCAACAAGCAGAGTCAAAACGACATTTTTTTTAAATTAAAGTAGGAAAGGAGTATTTTTTTTAGTTGAATGAATAGATAGATAGATAGAACGAGAAAAACTGACTAAATCTTTCGCTATCTTCAGTTATTTTTATCCGTGAGTGTGTGATATTGCAAAAGAGCGTTGAATTGACAGATTCTCAAATGGAGTCTGGCGTTCCGTGTTGACGATGAGTCAGACCAGTGTTTACAGTAGTGACTTAGCCTTAAACACGAGAAACCCAGCTATCATTTTGCTGTTTTATCTTCATTTACCCAGTAATTTAACAATACGTAAACGTTTGGAACACACTAGCTGGCAATTCTGTTCGTCTGTAAAGATTATTTTCACTTTCATGGCGACTTGTCAGAGCTGCTCTTTCCTCCATTAGAGGACTTTCTCACCTCACATTACTTACAGTGTTCACGGCGCTTCCAGCAGCTCCACTCCCGAGTTCCTGTCGGCTGTTCCACCAAATCTAAACATTAAAGTTTCTAATCCATGTTTGAAAGTTTATTATTATTATTTTTTTTGTGACGGCGCCGCTCCAAAATGTCAGTTTCAGTAAAGTTTTCGACCGAATCCGTGTACCTGCGCGTCAAGCTGGAGGAAGGCACCAGGTAGCTGCGACCAAGAGGTTGGACTTCCGGTTAGGAATGACTTCAAAAAATAAAGCGCAAGTGTATTTTTCGAATTTTACATATTACGATGAAGTTGTTTAAATTACTCAGCGACTAAATGAGAAGGCCTACAATAAATACAACGTATTCATAACCCTGTAATTATCACCACCACCCTGTCGAAATTAAAAGTTAACATGTTTGCGCTTTTATTTTGATGCATTAAAACTGTCAAGTTACCCACAATGATCACCGAATTACCGGATGTTGTACCGTTTATATCGTTTGACAATGTTTATTTATTAGAAAATATAGCCACATGGGTGCAGATCTTATTACCAATCATTTTCTGAGTTCTGTTGTCACGATGTTTTAATATTTTAACAGAATATCCAGCAAACAGTAGCCTTTAGAGAACAATCCCTTAAGCTTATCATTATCGACATTCACAAAACGTTCCGAAAACGTTTGCTAAAGCATCTACAACGACAAACTTTAACGAACGTTATCGAAAGAGGCCTAGCGAAAGCCATCGAAACTCTAGCTAACATTGGCGGAACGTTCCCCAAACGTCCAACTGCTTGGCGGCCACTTATTTCGAAAGACACACAACCGGAAGTAGACGTTTCCTTTGTGTCGCGCTTGACAACATCGCGATTTGCCCGGACGAGTCGTTTTGTAGCAACGCAGCTAACCAGTAGGTGGTCACGAATGTGTCAGGACTCTTTGTAGAAGAGCGATATGCGTTGAAAATAACAAAAGTTTTTCGTCTGCGTTTAATTTATCCACACACAGTCGCTGGGGCTTGGCTCAAAGCTGGAATATAATGTCCAAGTCGAGCGAGCTAACAAGCTAGCAGTGGTAACGGTACTTTACTGATGTTAAATACTCCGCAGCTGGATGAGCTGGCTAGTGTGAGTGGCACAGCGACGAAGCTAACGATGTCCAGAGGGCTTGAATTTGTGCCCAGTCCGTCTGAAGACACACTGAAAGAAGAATAAATGAAGAGGCATGGAAAGTAACGGGGATGTAATTGCCAGCACGGGGTCTCACGGTTATTTACAGCTGGATGCCCACGGTGCAGGATTAGCTTGTTCTCTACGTGGAATGACGACATTTGCTCCGTTCGCCTGCCTAACGGTACACGGGGGTCGGTGATGCTGTCTGGCCAAATGCCCTGGTTGTCCGAATTGGGACAGAGCAGCCAAACTCCATCATAAATCATGAAAAACTGCGAGTATCAGCAAATCGACCCGCAGGCACTCCCGACGCCCACCCCGACCCCTCCGCCTCATCAGGGCAACGACATCGACGAGGAGGAGAAGAAGAAGAAGAAGAAGAAGAAGGAGGAGAAGGAGCCGAAAAGACCCAAGAGAAAGTGGGAAGTTTTCCCCGGAAAGAACCGCTTCTACTGCGATGGACGGATCATAGTAGCCCGACAGAGCGGGGTCCTGCCCCTCACCCTGGGCCTCATCCTGGTCACAAGTGGTTTATTCTTTATATTTGAGTGAGTTCATTTTTTTTGCATAGTAGGTTTCCTGTTCTGTCACTTGTGAGTTCAGTCACTGTCCTCATCCAGTGGTATGATGTAAGAAACTCAACAGCAGATGAGGCACATCAGCTCTTTAAATTGACCTTTTATAGAAATGACTTCTGTCTGGGGTATTAGATCCAAGTTATACATAAAAGCTCTTTATTGATGATCTATAAGCCCTTTTACTATTATTATGCAATTGTGCTTAAAGGTGTTCAATTTCATCATGTAGTCAGGCTGTTTAGAAGTCCTTATCATTCTACATTTGACCCCTTGCACTTTTTGGGTTAAAATTCCTATTTATTCTTGCAGCTGGTAATAACATTTTAAATCAAAATGTACATTAATAGTGGTTAATAATGAAAATGACAATCTTGCCGTCACCGTGCAGCGACACTTGTGTTGTCTCCATGGATTTAGATGGTGATTAAAAGCACTGAAGGTTAATGAAAACTAGATCCCATGGTGGGTTTAAAAAAAAAAAAAGTAGGCTGGGTTATGTGATATGAGATGGAGCATTGTTACGATCCTCTCCCAGCCTTTGATATGGTCAGCCTGTTGTTGTTATTGTAATTCATCATCTCTCTCTCTCTGTGACTGCCCCATATCACAGCTGTCCCTTCCTGGTAAAACACCTGACCAGCTGCATACCTGTTATTGGAGGAGTCCTCTTTGTTTTCGTGGTCATCACCCTGCTCCAGACCAGCTTCACCGACCCCGGCATCCTGCCCAGAGCCACACCAGACGAGGCTGCAGACATCGAGAAACAGATCGGTAAGGGATAAGTGAGTCGCACATAGCTGTGGTCGTAACTATAAGGGTGTTCTTGACTTTGATAGCGAGGAACATAAAATTTTACGGTTTCGAAGCGTTCACTGTTTCCCCTGGTGTGGTATTTCTGACGGTTTATGACTGTGAATTTAGACCAACTTTGGCACCAGCGCTCTCCGTGGGACCTTTATGTTTCCTGGAGGGGATTTGTCCTCTGAACTCATACTGCTTAAGCGTTTTTTTGTATGTTACCATCCAGTCAGTGGCCTCGGGTCTGCACTGCTTTAACTTTGCTTGAAAGAACTGGTCCGGTACCTTCAGTCATTTAACTCATGCTGTTGCCAGTTCATTTTAATGATAATGAACCCGTTGACACATCAAACGTCTGAAGTTGAATTTGCCATGACTCAGAGCAATAAATGTCATATTGGCTGCTATTAGGGCTATTGTTCTGGAAGCAAGGTGTCCTGCTGCCATCTAAATTTGGCCTGAAAGATATGTTATCCCTTTGAAAAGGTTCTGTAGAGATCCCTTTACTCCAATCTGTCTGTTTTTTTGCATTTCAGACCTGTTCAAAGCGCTTCATCATTTATGTTCACTTGTCAGTTTTAATGTCTTGCCAACATTATCTTTCCTTTCCATATGGCTTGCTTTGATTTAATGACCTCCGTGTATAAAATTGGCTTCATGTGCACCTCGGAAACTCCTACACATGACCAAAGTTTAGGCAGCGGTGATGTAAGATGTTCGTATTATCCAACTGTACTGCTGTTGCTTCAGCTATTTTTGAGATAAATATTCTGGCACAAGTACTGAGCATTTACCCAGCATCTTATCTCTAAGTAAATATTGTGTACATGGTGTTGGACTGTGTTAGCAAGCATCTTAGGCCTAATTAAAATTCCACTAATAAGCACAGAGCTTGTGTAAATAGTGAAATTTCAAACTCCATTGTAACCTAGAGAGATATTCCCATTACATACTAAACAGGTTTTGGGTACATTGTGTTTCGTTGCGATGCATCAGTTGTTTGCTGTCTGTACAAAATGCCAAATGATTTCGTGTACGCCGATTACAAAAGTACTTAGTAAATAATACATGCAGTATGCAACCTTTTTAACCATTTCTGTACAAGGAGGTTTGAGCATCTCCTCGCAGAAGAAGATGTTATTCATTGATAATGAGTACATTCTGTTCAGGGCAGCCACTTTCAGGCTGCTAGTATTGTGCAGTCTGGTTCATTGGACCACTTAATGGAACTCAGACATCGCTCATGGTACACCTGTGCTTTGACTGTTTAACAATCAGAATGTTGGTTGTAAAAAGGCTTTTTGTGGGATTTTGTGGAAATATGTTTTATCTGATTGTAGAGAAACCCCTAAAAACGTTAAGTCCACGTTGTCAGAACAGTTTAACTGATGTGACATCCGTAATGTGTAAGAAAGTGTTCTATCTACGCCTTCTAAGAGGACGTAGATGGAGTTAGCCTTTAGTCAGTCTGAAGTCTGCATAATGCAAAGGAGGTTGGCAACCAGAAGCGAGACAAGAATGAGAGGCAAACTTTGGTCTGACCATGTGATTTGTAAGAGCCGTGCTCAGGTTGACACTGGACAATGACGCTAAGAATTAGGTCATCATAGGGCTGAGTGATACAGCTGAACAGTTTTCATTTTCATCAATATCGATAAATACTAGGGACTCCTTTTGAATTGCAACTAAAAGAAAAAATATAATTCAAGTTTAATCACATTTCTTTGAATTAAGCACAGTAGCCTAACTATGAAGGCACACAGGTCATTTTAATCTTAACACAACAACAGAAAACACTCACAAATTCATACATTTACACAATAATTAAAAATAAATAAGGAAAAGAAATCCTCATACCTTGTCTGCTGCCGGTTCTTGCTGGCTACATCCTCCTCCGAGGGACGTCCGCGGGCGTAGACGGGGCTTAGAGGCTCAGGTGGCGGTGGACTAGTGCGCCTCAGGAGACCTGCACGAAAGCCACAGGGGGGGTGATGGACAGTGACGAAACTCTGTTATCAAGGGAGATGACAGGCTGTTTGTAAGCCAGAGAGGGAACACGCTGGAGGCTTGATCATGAAACCAAACTTTTCATGTGCAGTCATGGTGGTTTGCATCTGATGCAGTTAAGTGATTATATCAAACAATTTTCCTATTCATTTTGATAATGTGCCTATTGCTGGGGCATGTTGGTTGTATTTAATCTACGAGGCCGAGGTCATAAAAGTTCAGACGTAACAATGTTTTTTGGCATTGGGTCAATTGTAAATTCCACATGTCACAGCAAGAAGACTGCTTTGCTAGTTGTGTGTGGAAGTGTGAAAGCTGTCACGCGAGTGTCGAAGATGTGGCGTCAGTTTTCATCACCGTTGATATACTGCATGGGATAAAACCATCTTTTGTTGTTCCAGACACCCGTGTTTGGTCTCGATGCCCTGTCTTTTAAGCCTGGGTGATATTTGGAACCTGAAATGTGATCGATTAAGGTGTTAGTTGTCGTACCCCAATGATGCAGTCAGACTAAATTTCCCCAGTCAAACAATCAGGACAGAAACATAGCAGTGCAGCAGTTATGGCTAGCTTAGCAGCATTCATTCTGCTTTAGCATTTCTTTATCATTGAAGACTGCCAATTAAATATATAGAGATTTTGGACTATTTTTGCATTTGTCACTAGTGTCTGCCATTTTCTAAACAAAATGATTCGTTGATGAGTCAAGAAAAAAATCTGCAGATTGATAAATAATGAAAATAATTGCATGAGAGTGCAGGAAGTCAATTACACTCATCACACAATTCTGAGAAGAGGTCTGAGTGGGTAAAATAAGGTGCACCTGTGTGAGTGAAGCATTGGTGTGTAAGGGCTTTAAAGTCAACAGCATCTAAAGAATAGACTGTGTTTCTGTTTTCTTTTGTCTCCTCTGCAGACAACACTGGAAACACCAGCTATCGGCCTCCACCGCGCACCAAGGAAGTCCTCATCAACCAGCAGGTGGTCAAGCTCAAATACTGCTTCACCTGCAAGATGTTCCGGCCTCCACGCACCTCCCACTGCAGCCTGTGTGACAACTGTGTGGGTGAGCACATTGACACCGTGACATTTACCAGCCATGAATAATGAAAAGAGGCTTCACAGGGGCACAGTGAACAAGCTTCCGTCTATTCCCCTGCTCTAGATTGTACCCCAAACTGTTGAAGTGTTCCTTTAAATTCTCATCTTAGTGTTTCTTCGTCTTGTCTTTCAGAGAGATTTGACCATCACTGCCCCTGGGTGGGGAACTGCGTAGGGAAACGCAACTACCGTTTCTTCTACACCTTCATCGTGTCGCTCTCCTTCCTGACAGCTTTCATCTTCGGCTGCGTGACCACACATCTTGCGCTGAGTACTTGCTTTGGCTCATGTTTGGAAATCAGTCAGGAGTCTTTCTGCTGGCTCATAAAGCACCTGCTAGTAACTGTGTTTGTTTTGTCTCAGTTGGAAAAAGCTCCATTGTGATTTCCCATTGTATGTTTTTTCATTTTAATGGCACAGAAACACAGTTGTAGTCCGGTGACGGTGATATTTCTCTTCTCTTTTAGGGGCTCAAGGCGGGAAAGGACTGGTGTTTGCTCTTCAAGAGAGTCCCGGCAGATATCCTTTTCGAGCACGTTTCTGGATTTCTTGAGCAAAAGAACAATGCTATTATTTGTTTTCGTTCCTCTTCATCCCTCCTATGTGGGCTCGGTGATATATTAAATTGATAACTCAGAATTTTTCTTTTGCACTTTGTGAAAAATACCTAAATTACATTCTCTGCAGTGCTCACAGATAGAAAGATCCCTCTGGACTCAGGACAGTAACAAAAGCTGCCATTGTTTCCTTGGATACAGTCGACTAATGGCAGCGATGATGAAACATGGCTGAGGAAAGTGAGAACACTTTGCTGATACTGTTCCATTGCAGTTCATTGTTGTTCCGATTCGTCCATCTCTCCTTCTTTGGATTGCATTTGTTGCCAGTGCTGGAGTAACAGCTTTTCCTGAAGGATTTTTCTGGCACTCAATCAGGCGTTCTGTCATCCTAAGAGACGCTCATTTGCATTTGTAGAACAGCCAATAGGAGCAACACCCCTCTCTGAAAACACCTGTGATTGGCCGAAGTCTCCTGTCATGAACTGGATTTTATATCAACTGAAAACAGAGCCAAGCGGAGGTGCAGAAGTTTTCTCTCAGACCGCTTGAAATAAAGTATCCTGAATGGTTAGTGTGAAATTTTTGCCAGAACATACTCTGTAACTTAATGCAAAAAGACTTAATATTAACTGAAACCAAAAAAAAAAAACACAAAAACCCCCAAAACAATTGTCGGCCACGTCCCCCAGTCCTACCTCCAACATAGTGATGCTCTCCTTGACCCAACCTGTCACTGCAGTGGAGCTGGTGATATGTTTCTTCTCAGTCTGGTCCATCTTGGGCCTCTCAGGCTTCCATACATACCTGGTGGCTTCCAATCTGACCACTAATGAAGACGTGAGTACTGCCTTGTGTTGGATGTTGTGGCAGATTCAAGTTTTTGTTTGTTATGGGATGTTTGTATGAGGAAAAACTAGTTTTGTGTTAGGCTGATGTTGAGAGAGAAGACTGCTTATTAAATAACACTTTGTTGTACAGAAGAAACACGAACCCTTACACATATTCCTATTTTTGTACCTACATTGTGAACCCATGCTAAGTTAAGGAAGTTCTTCAACACAGAATGTTACTGTTTGGTGAAATACGAGTGTGAAATCTTGCAAAATTGTACAACCAGTGACGTTATGGTATTTTCTTTTTTCTTCAGATCAAAGGCTCCTGGTCGGGAAAGAGTGGCGAAGATGTCACCAACCCATACAGTCACAGAAACATCTTTATCAACTGCTGTTCTGTGCTTTGTGCACCCATGCCACCCAGGTCGGTCCTCAAGAGGGAGTCCGTTTGACAGTGGTCATTTCACATCCTCAGAAATATCCATGCGAACAAAACAAAACAATAAACAAAACTGTGCACCTATGCAAGTTGCATATAATTAATTGAGTTGAACTGTTTTTACAACTGGTTATTTATTAATGTGCATCTTGTATTAAAGTCTCATTCAAGAGGCTATAATTAATACTTGTGTAATAACCGTGTAACAAATGAAAGTGTCTTGCAAAGCATTTTTAGTTTTGAACCACATGCTCCATTTCATTTACACCTGCGCACCCACGAGATCATATTTCATGACACGAAATATCGAAACTAAAACAGGAACATGCACGTCACCTTATACTGTCTCACCTTTCTGTGCTGTTCCAGCTTGATCGACAGGCGAGGTTTCCTACCCGCAGATGAGTCTGCCCAGACCGGCGGCACGGACATCGAGCTGCCCACCCTGGCCGCTAAGAGCGAGATAAACGTGGTAGGAGGATCTTCTCAGCCGGCTTTTAACTTGCAGGGATTCCCATTTTCTGTGCCTGCACCCCCCGACTCCCACCAAAACTGCTCCTCTGCCTGAGAGAAGCCCTTGTTGCCTGCTGTAGCCCCGACCCGGCATCCTTCTGCTGCCTGTTGTTGTTGTTGTTGTTGTTGTAAGGGTTAATCAACCCTTGTGCTCTATTTACACTGCAGCCAGAGTAAAACAGTTAGTTGTTTATGAGTTGGACAGTGTCATAGCTTGCTGACTAAAACTTAAAGGAATAGTTTAACATTTTTGTTCAGTTGTTTCGTTTCCTGAGAGCGAGGTAGGGGAATCTTAATCTAATATCACTGCATAAAGCTACACATTAGCTGACATTAGCCATACAAGCTGCTGGTCCTACCTGACCAAGAAAGACTGTAGAAACAATCCACCCTAAGTGCAATCATGTTTTACTGCTTATGACTTGATGTGTTATTAGTGAGAGGAAGATTGTGTTGTTGCTGTTGTGTTAAAGTCAGGGTTTGTTTAGCTCTGTTTAGGTGTTTACAGGTCTGATGAGTTTAACTGCTTCTAAACTGCTCAGCCATGTTTACCTCAAGCATAAATCGTGTTTTTCTTTTAGTATATGCACTAGGAATACTCTTTTTTTTTTTAATGTTTGCTGTTTTTTAATACCTTTTTAATCACCATCTTTACCTCAGTATCTCCTTCCTGTGCAGTACTGTGTTCCAGCTCAGGGAGAGTAAAGATTTCGAATACGTTTCTTTGCTCCTCTCGGTCGTCCTCTTCCTTACAGAGTGTCTATCTTGTTGTTCTGCGTCAGCAAGGGATATAAGAGGATACCTGGAGAGTTGCACAGAAACGTTTGTTTACAAGACGAGATGAAGTTGCAGTCGGAGCCACAATAAGCTCATATTAGGTAGAGGAGTCGCTGCTGTTTGGCATTTAGGAACACAAATGTCTCTTTTTTTGTTTACACTAAAAAACTGATGTATTTTTGTTATCTATTTGTACAGAATGAGATGAAAGCCAGTTGAAGCCGGAGCCAGTGTTTCTAGTTTTAGATTTATTTAGTTATTGATTTGATGGTTATATAAAAACATTTTTTTTTAGATTCAGCTGATGGAGCCTGATTCCACATTAGCAGTCCATGGTTTAAATTTCGGTGTCAGCTTCCTCCTCTTGTCATGTTTCTCTACATATACAAGTGCCTGATTATTGGTGACAAATGAATCTACTCATTTCCCGCTTGTTTTCCTTCATGTCTTTATTCCATTTTTAAATGTTGCTCATCATCTTTTAATGCAGTTCCTATTTTGTCAGTATCTGAAATGTTTCATAAATTAAATTCAGTTCATCACCTGTGTGTGCTCATTTTTCATTGTTTTGTTCGTCCATCCTCTTGGTTTCCATCTGGAGCGTTATTATAGGTAAATCATCCCAGCATCGGTACACTCCCCGTGTGTGTGTTCACCACTCCTGACTCACTGTTCTGTGTGTGGTGTCGTCTCTGTCCCGCCACCGACACGAGGAGGAGAAATGTCTGGACTTTGCTGTGTCCTGCAGTGGCTGATTAGCTGCTGTTAGAGCAGGAAAAGCGAGGCTTGAGCTTGGTAAGCCCGTTTAGAGAGAGGGAGAGTAAATGCAGACTGTCTGTGGCCGCCCGCTGTCGTTGCATGTCCCCCCTCGGCCGGCTGCTGTTCCCCTGCATGGCTTTATTCATGTGCTGCCATGTCGAATGAATAATGGAACACAGTATGGAGTGTACTCTATGTCAAATGAACTCACAACGTCAAAGTGTGTAGATACGGCTCAAACGAGTCCACTTTGCTATTTAAATGTGACCTTTTCATGCCACAGATTTGCAAAGACTTGTTTTTAAAGTTGGGATGGAAAGTCAAACCAGTGAATAAATACGTATTTGTATGTGAGTTAAATACAACATTATATTGTTAAAAGAAAAAGAACATGTTAAGTAGTTAATTAAGAGGATGCTTAGGTGCATGGAGCTGTAATCCAAACTATTTACTCACTGATACTCTATTAGGAAATGAATTGCAATTCGTTATTAGGACATCTATTGATTATATAGTTTTTTAATCAAAGAAGGGAAGTGTCCAAGCTTATTCGACCTGCAATTAAGGCGCCTTTGACGATTAAATTAAAGTATATAGATGTAGAAGCACTGAGTACAAACTAGCGTTTATTGAAGGATTAACAGGATTAGCGGTTAATCTTTTAAATTTGAAAACAAAAAGTCTACCAAGGCTTCACGCTGTTAAAATTCCTCAATTACTCACACGCTGTGTGTTGTAGCCCCGAGGCTAAAGACATTTGGGAATTAATTCAAGTGAAAATCAGGCTTTAAAGCTGCACTAATCAATATTTCTTATGTTGGAAAAACGGATGTGTGTTGCTCATAGTGTTAAATATTATCATCCAGCTGCAGTTTCACTTAGTTCTATGGAGGTTTAGGACTTCTTGGGGTTCATTCGGTGGCTTTAAAGCTGCAGGAACAAGGGGCAAGGTGGTGTGAACATTTATAGAAACAGCCCCAATTAACTCTTTCAACCTTACTGTTCCCATTTCTGTATGGGATCAGAGTGCAAAGTTGGCTTGGAGGGTATCAGATAGTAGATACTAGACGTAGGAAGCACTGCTCCTGGACCAGTAAGGTCTGTTGGAGCCCTTTCACTCAGCAGCAACACCCGCGGGAAGTCATTCTGGATTAACAATACTAGGTCCATATCTAAGTGAATGGGGAGAGAAAAATAATGATTTCAATGGTGAAATGTGTCATTATTATGATGAAATTCCCCATGAATTTCTATCCAGGAGCTCCATAAGTGTCGAGTCCTTTCTTTACAACACACAGCGGTTTTTTCTGGGCTGCTGATAAGTAGCTACCCAGGAGAAGGTGCTTCTTCCACCCCTGAAAACAGCCGTGAAAGAGGCTCAACAGGACTTGGTGGTTGGAAAACATGCAAAGTTTCAGGTTGTCTGAAAACAGCCCACAAGTTCCTTCAGTGGAAAACGCTCATTGTTTCGGTTTTGTGACCCATAACTTTAAATTTTTTGGTCCCATTTAATTTGACGGTTCATGCGACCCCTTCAACTTATTACACTGGATGGCTACAGTAGTTGATAAATTGTGATTTCACAGTGAGCGCTTTAATTAGCACTAATAAAAACGTTTAGAAACAAAAGGTGCTCTTCTGCTTCCAGCTGCAGAGCTCTGTGTCCACAGCTGAGCTTGTAGAGCTGCTCAGCAGCAGCTCTGGAAACCACGCAGACTTGTTGCTGACTGCAGTGTAAGGAATAAAAAACAACACTGTGGAAACAGTATGACTTTAATACGTTTGTAAATTAGTAAGAGCTGCAGAATTTTCCAGTTTAAAGGGACTTTAGCATCAATGTTTAACTGGAAACTAATGTTAGCTTGTTGTCTTTTGCTGTTATTAGCAGCAAAGTTATTGCATTTGTCAAATAAAATAAGTTTAAAGAAGTCCTACAAAAACTAAACAGGGCATTTTTTCAAGAGTCTGGAACTAGTTTTAGCAAAAGAAAATATGTTAAGAATGGGACCTGTCGACTCATCTCTTGTTTAGTTTTGCTGTTAAATGCAACAGTGAACATAAGATCATTTAAATGTTGGTGTGATAAGCAGAACCCTTGATGCTTTGTCGTTTATATTCAACAATTTCCCTGAGGTTCTACCAAAGGGATCAATAAAGTTCTATCTATCTGTCTATATCCAGAGCAGAAGTAGATTTTTTTGGAATGCAGAATGAATAAACAGACTGTAATCCACGTTGCAAGTAAATTTGCATGCTGAATTTAAACCCCGAGCACTGCTAGGCTATGTGAAGCTCTGGCTCCCACAGACTCCTGTCAATAAATCACCATGAAAAGCTAAATCAATTCATCTGTTGTTGGGCTAATCAAATATCAAATCTGACTCCACAGGTGTAACATGCATGCAAATGCACGTCTATGGCATGAAACAGGATCTCCTGCTTCAGGTCACATGTGCTCACCCTCTCAGCTAACCTTTGATTTATCTCGCACAGCTGTTCTAGCTGCAAACACAGAAGGGATTTAACACCCTGCCGTTCGTCAGGCTAACTTCACCGGCTTGTCTCTTCACCTCTTGTCTTCCTTTGTACCTCCTCCTCCTCCCTCAGTGCACGCAGGGAACTAAAGGTCTGCTAGAGTCGGCTGCTCTCTCCCCACTCCTGTCCACCTCGTGTCCTCAGGGGAAACCTCAGACAGCTCATCCCTGCCCAGACAGCAGCAGCCCCGCGGCCAACTCTGACCCCTCACCGGAGCTCTCCACGGGCTGCGGGGCCCACCACACAGCCAGCTCTCACGGGGATGCCTCTCCTCCACGTCACACCAAGACTCGCTCAAAGAAATGCAAAAGAGCAGCTTTGCATATTCCCAACCCCGCCTTCGACGTCCCCGTCTCCCCTACCTCTCCGGACACTGGCCCTGGCTCCAAAGCCCGGGGCCACAAAGGGGCCAGCTTCGCCCCGTTGCACTGACTGACTCGAACGACGGCTTTCTCAAGTGGAAACACACATTGTTTGAAGCTTGCATGCTGTAACAGTCAGATCCAAGTGAATTTTCTTTATTGCTGTTGGTTCTGTGAGAGCCCTGGGTGTGGTCATTGAGTATGACAATCACAGATATGTTCTGCGGTGGAAATAGGAACACTGGGGCAGATTGGATGAAGATCATTCTGGATGCAAATTCGCCTTTGGTGTAGAACAGAAAGCACAGGAAAAAAGGTCAAATCTTTAAGCGCTATGATAGAGCCATATATGTTTTTCTGATGATTCTCGTGTAAAACATGAAATTTACCAGCATGTCAGATTCACCAAATATTGTGAAACAGTGGCTTTGATGTATCAGCTTGAAAAGCTTTCTGTGGAGGGCTACAACTCAGAACTATATGCATCTGTAAAGAGAAAAGTTGCTCTTAAAGGGAAAATCCATCCAAAAATATGTAAAAATGACATACGTTGATTCTCAGTTTATAGTGTGACTTGGAGCCAGGTTTTCCTAAAGCTGAACAGCAGACGGCTCCGATAGCGTCATCCTGAGATGTAAAGGCGATTAATAACGGAACAAGTCGTGGGACTCGTGGGAGAGAATTTTCAGGGACATATGCTGCAGATATTTAGTTTTAAGCACCGTGCTCAAAACAAACTCCCGTGGATGTACAGAGGGCTGACAAAAGGACAGACAGACATGAGCTTTTTTTTTTTGGTAGGATGGTGGTCCTCTATGTACTAACAGTGGTGTAATGGCACCTGATGGTATTTTATACTTCCAGCAGATACCCAAAATGGATTATTTAAAGATTATAAATAACAATCTTGGGACAATATTGATATTCTATTTGGAATTTTGTGGCACGCATCATGGCTTGATGGTTTACGGAGAGGTTTTGTAGAATTTCTTGTACACTTTCATGAAGCAGGAAGCTTCCCAGGATCTTTACAGTGTTTTCTGTTAAGTCTCATCCTCCGTTGCACCCAGCAGTGTAACATTATCTCTCAGTGACGGTCTCCTTTGACTAGTTGTATATTGTACATAGACCCCCTTTGCCTGATAAAGATGCTTTTTAGTGTCTAACTTCATGTACCCCAAACCATTCCGTCTCTATTTGTGTCAAAGCACAGCGTTGCTCTGACTAAACATCATTAACAGATGTTTTATTAACGTTTTCTAATTGTTTCGGGCGCTCTGATACAACTACTGAAACTGAACGATGTGGCAACCTGAGTGTTGTTAATCTCTGAACACACACTCTCTTTGCACACGGTTGCGTTTGTCAGTATGATGCAGGCAACCTATGACGAGTTTGTGCAGCAGCAATTTGGTAAATCTGATTTGAGACAAACTTCACAGGACAAAGTAAGAGGACTTTAGGACAAGAAAAGGATAATATTGCTGAATGAAACTCTTTCTCTGTGTATGTGAGTCAACCAGAGCTCCATTTATTCCTATGAGAACCCCTGTTTACTCCAATGTCAATCCACCTCCTTCTGTTTTTTTTTTTTTTTTTTCTGGTCTGAAATTCATCTCTAGCACATTGACCATTTAGTTCTTTTGTGGCAGCACAAAAAAAGAATTAGCTGACAGGCTAATTTGGTTAATTGACTATGCTGACAAATTGTGTAAATGTATATTTGAAAAGGAACTAGTTTAACACATTAGCCCCTTTCCGTTTGCTGTGGGGAAGTTTCCATACATCTGTATAGAAATGCATGTCCGCGCTTACCACCAGGGGGCGCAGTCTGAATATTATCAACACAAGCTGTGTTGTAATGAATCATAGGGCGAGTGTTACTTTCTGCATCCATGAGTACATGAGGGTCTGCTAGAGTACAGGGGATGTTAATTTCATCATCTCCCCAAGTCCGCAAGAGTCCGAAATCTGCACAACTTCCTGTTGCTTTAGGGAAATAGTGCACATGTTGGGTAGTAGTGTGTATGCACAGAGTATGTAGATATGATCTACTGCACATGTATGTCCTCCAAGTGGACAATAAAAATAGTATAGGAACAAGAACTTTGTGTCCATTGTATCCACAGCTGTCCGTGAACTCAGCCACAAGGGAGAACAATCAAGACTTAACGTATAACTCAGAAGTCTTCCATTAGGTTTTGACCTGGTAGACTGTAAAGATTCTAGCACATTAAATCTACTTTATTACGACTATTTTGTTGCTTTCACCTTTCAGTTTGTGACCAATCTGTAACTTTCAAGGAAAAGTTGCATGGGCCTGCTGAGTTCAGTAAGTTTCAATATTGAGTCACACGACATTATCATCAGACGTAATACAGCTGGTTGGAGGTGGTGACTTGATGAAATGTGAATTTTGTGTGGATTTTCCCTTTAACCTCGCACAAACAGCACAGTGGGTTAAATGTGTATCAGTTGTATTGGTGTGTACTGTTGTTCAGATTTCCGTGCTAGAATAATGGCAGCGAATGCAACTGCATGGTAACGACTAAAGATGTATTTTATGATATATTTTGTTTTATTTACATCAAGCATCACAGTAGAACACCTCCAGTGTCACCTTTACGTAGGAAGGCGGCGTTTTGTTTTCCAGAGCTGCAGTAAGTAGTATTACTGACTCCTGTCTGTGTTATCGTCACCATCACTCTTTGATTTCAAGTTTCCTCTCAGATGCCCACGACCTGCTCGCACACTTTGTCTCAGCAGCAGCAATACCTTTTCTGTCCTCTTTTTTTCTTTTTCTCTAAACTTGTTTTTCTTTGTACGCTTTGACAAATCCAAGTTGTGTCCCAACAGCGGATGTGTTGGTTCGTTCTCAGGTGGAAAGCTGTAGGTTAGGTATTCAATATGCAAGTTCTCTGTGTGTGTCGTGTTCATCCACATCGTGACCTGATGGCAATAGCTGCACAAAAATGCAAAGATCCCAACGGTCGTCTCTGTGCACTAACACGTAGGCGCACACTGTCTGTCTGTAGCTCACCTTAGTAGTGTTTCACTTTAGTGTGCAGCATTTACAGCGTCAAACATCATCCCCACACATTCTGTGACAGCGGTGAGAGTGAATGCAAGCAATGCATTTTTGAGGAGTCTGTATTTGTACGAACTGTAAGGCTGCATAAGCCCATGCTCCTGTCAAAATAAAGGAAAGGAAATGAAACCCAGTGAAGTGAGGAGAGGTTTGTTTTTGTGCTGCTGCAGCGCTGCGCTTAAACACGAGATGGCAGCGATGCCCCACCAACATGAGCTCAGTTAATCCATTCAAAGTGTGAACTCAACACTCGGGGTATCTATCTGTTGTTAGCACTGTTTCCTGCTCACATGTCTCAGTCTGGAAATCCCTTACAACTTTGTCTCCTTCTTGTTCTTTGTCAGTACTTTGTGTCCAACAGGAGGACAATACAGGAACCAGCCTATTCTTCAACAAGTGTGACTGAAAATAAATTGAAAACACAACGTCTGGTCCAAGGTTTGTTCAGTCACCTACAGTGAAACAGATTTATTGAAATGATGCCTGACAGCCAAACTGTACTCAGACAGCAGACAGGTGTTTGAAAATGGACTGCAGTGAGTCTAAACAGAGAGATGTGGCCTCGTGGCTGCCAGACTGAATTCCACAACTGACTGTGAGATGGTGAGAAACTGGTGAATGAATAGTGTTCTCCCCTTCGTCAGCAACTTCCACTGACTCAAACTGATCTCAACTGTTGAGCCATATTTTCTAATATTCTATAGCAGCTATCAGTAGATGAAAGTTAAAGTTAGAAAAAAACAGATCCTTATAATCCTCTATTCTTTAG
>NW_007579106.1:171221-172713 GCF_000690725.1 Stegastes partitus | reverse complement strand
CAGAGATTTGTGACGGCACTATTTTTACTTTAATCCAGTGAGAAGCACTTAGACACAAATCCAGGAATCTGTCAGTTAAAATCGCAAAAAGTGTTGTAACTTGACAGGTAACAGCATACACGCACCTGGTTACAATGAAAAAGGTTGTCACTGCTTTAATGTGTTCAACCGAATGCTGAAAATGAGTGATAATCAACTGAAAGAGTCTCAAGATCTCAGCCATTACTGCGTTACTGTCGGTGTTGCTTTTCTGCTGAAGCGCCCAGACTTTTTATTTCTAAGGACCGATGTCTGAGAACTTTACAAGAACCGAGAAGTTACTGCAGCGCCTCGTCTCCATTGCAATCAAAAGGATCAGTCAGCTGGCATATCAAACACACTGATGTTTTACTTGTGGTTCCTCTTGATAAAATGTGGACGACTTTTTTGTCTTTCAAATGTAATCAATCAGAATAGGTTTGAAAAAACAAATAAATAAATAAAAAAAGAAAGCAAATGTATATTTAAAGAACCCAAATATATCTAAAACTATATTTTTAAAAACTGTGATTAAAGTGTGATTTCCAAAATTTGAGTTTTGCTCGGTGTCGACCTAAATCTTGTGGGTGGGTCCTACTCTAAAAGAAAAGCTTACTGATTAGAGAGATGGAGTTGTGAAGAAGACAGACAATCAATACACAGGTCACACATAACTTCCATCTTCATAATAGAAATTTTAGTTTGTTCCTCTCTGGCCAGTAGTATTATTTCATAGCCAGACCATTCTCTAGCGCTGACACTACACTGTGTAGAACGGTCTGACTGCACCTCATTATTATTCTACTCTAAGAACTGTGGTGTGTTTTGTTTTTTTCTTTTCTTGTTTGTTCTTTTAAATCAGTCACAATCATCTTGGGCACGGCTGAGGACAGGATGCACCGGTGATGTTCACTCAAATTAGTAATTGGAGGTTTGTTTTGGTCAAATATTTGCATGCAGGGAAATTAGCCGTACCATTAAAATGGCTAATTAACTAAGAATAAAATAAAATTAGCAGGCCTGCAATTCACACCTTCAAACTTACGGTGTGGTAGGTTACTGCCCGGAGGTTGTTTTTGTTTCTGACAGTGAAGGGGATCGTGAGCACGGTTACACATAGATAGCTGAAGGGAAGAAAAGAGTGATGTGAAGGGCTAATTGCTGACATACACCTGCTTTAACATCCAGTAAGTCAGACTAGAACAAGAAGGGATGTGTGCTGCATCCCTCAGCTTACCTTCTGCCCACATTAGATTCAGCAAATAAAACTTTTGAATTCACATTTTAAATACAAATTTGTTTAATTTACAATGAGTCAAAAGTTTATAGTTTTGCTCTTAAATCTATTTTTTTCATTTTAAATCCTGGACACAAAAGTAGCTCCGTAGAGATGCAGGCAGAGAAACATGAGCTATATATGTAGCTTCCTGTCCTGTGCAGGATTATTGCAGGAAGAGTCCTGCAAGAGACTTTT
>NW_007579106.1:143507-165835 GCF_000690725.1 Stegastes partitus | reverse complement strand
TTTGTGAAATACTTTCCTCAGGTGATTTCTACGATATGCATCGCACTATTTCCACTGTGTACTACATCCTGACACGTTTTGACGACATTCTGAATAATGACCTTTTTTGCGAAAAACACCATACTATAGTAACAAATTCAGTGGATAACAGCTGCAAAACTGAGGTCAAAATGAACAACCTTGGGCTCTGAGGATATGAGACACTTGGAGGATTCTGAACTACGGTAAGTCTTGTTCCTGTGACCAGGTCAGAGTGAGATTTAAGGATACTTCTGCTTAGTCAAAACTGTAAAGTAGTGAGGAAATAAAAGCCTCATAACAATGAAGCCACAGAAAGGAAGCACAACAATGCTACATCTATTGTAGTCCTACAAGTATTAGGCGGCCTCTTCATTCACTGTGGTACACTCTGCAATCTGAGTTGCATTTTAGTAACCGATATGGGCTGATCCCAGTGCTGGGACCGCCAAGGTAGAAAGGGTTGACTGATTAACTGTCAACTATCAGGTTTGCAAAAAACAGAAAAGAAAAAACACAGTGTGAGTCTCTGTTTTGCTAAAATGGGGGCAGGGTTAAGTAGAAATGAAAAAAATAAAGTGCAATTAGATTATAATTACATTGTCAAAGATTACATCATTACATTTAATTATGTCTTTAAAATAATGCAGTTTTAAAATCCTGAAGCTTTTTACATATTAACCAATGATTTTTCTCACCAGCAACCTCAGGGGTTGAGAAATGAAACCAATGCAGATGTGGCACAAACTGCATTTACTCAAATGTCCACTAGAGGCTGCTTTGGAAAATGAGTAAATCCCCATAAACCTTGATGTTAAAATGTCCAACCTTACAGCAGAAATAAGCGTGTTTACAGTCTGGTACAACAAACAGTTTTGGTCTCTACAGCTAATTTCTGGAATGGCTGGATGTTTATAGCACTCCCACTGTATTAAGCTTAAACTTATTAATTTAAGACACAGGAGGCTGCAATCCCACTCCACCCACTGCTCATCTTTGGATTACACAGGAGTTACTGTTGAGATAGCAACGGCCTCAGCCACCACAGTGAGTTTCAAACCTACTGTTTGATAGGAATAGGAAACCTATTCATCGCGAAGGGTTTATCCATCTTTATATACAGACAACGAAAAGCACATCTTATATACGGGGGTTTCTTGGACAAATTCTTTTCTTGTGGCCAGAAAAAAACAAAACAATGTTGGGTCAAGCTAGAAGGTACAAGCAGCATCATCAGCAGAATAACATTCCATTCAAAGTAACATCTAAAGTGCGATTTGTGTGAGATAAAAGTAAAACTGCTGTCATATGCAAAGACCCTTCTTTTGTGGCCGTATTGATTATTTAAATAACCACAGACACAAAAATGTACACAAAAGAAACAACACACCACATGGAGTGGAACACTGCACAGCTGAGGTTTGTGCTGCTACTTGTTTTGAAATTTAATTTGAGCAACTTTAAAAGCTGAGGAAGCAGAATGCATTTGATTTGTACTGAAAAAGTCTTGAGAAGTTAAAAGATTTTTTGTTGAACTCAATTCTTTCTTTTTTTTCCATATAAGGTGCAGTATATTCAATTTTCAACAGAATCTGCTATGACGTTTGTATTCAGTAACTAACTACAGTTCAAAGTAATGTGATGCTGACCTGTATATTGAAGTGTTTCGGACACTCCAGATGACTAACTGGTGAATAAAGGCAGTGTTGCTCACTAATATTCAACTGTCTTCAAGTAACATTAGCTCCCATGTGGAAACAGAAGCTCTACAATTAGAATTCCTGACCCAGCACATAACTTACCCTACTTCCTTACCTAATTTCCAACATTGCTAGTGCAGTAGTTTTTGTAAATCATTTGAAATGTCAAGGTAATTTTGATGCTAAGAATAGTGACAGCTCGGTGTCATTATCATGTCATGAAGCGTTCTCACAGAGCCGCAGTATTTGATCCTTTTGTTGCTGATGCTGTCAGTGACAGTGCTGAAGACGAACCGCATGCAATGTATGTGACTGTACATCTGTGAGGAGAGACAGGAAAGGGGGGAGAAGAGTAGGGAGAGATCTACAGCAAAGGGCCGTGGGCGGGAGTCGAACACACGACCGCTGCATCAGGGACTACAGCCCCTGCATATGTCACTGTCTTATATGGTTGAGCTACTGAGGCATCCCCCATAATTTGCATTATACTTCAGAATGAGGACCATCCATCCATTATCTATAAACCGCTTAATCCTCATTTGGGTCGCGGGGGGCTGGAGTCTATCCCAGCTGACTTAGGATGAAGGCAGGGGACACCCTGGACAGGTCACCAGTCCATCACAGGGCTACACTTAGAGACAGACAACCAAGCACACTCACATTCACGTCTATGGACAATTTAGAATCACCAATTAACCTCAACATGTTTTTGGACCCTGTGGGAGGAAGCCGGAGAACCCGGAGAGAACCCACGCTGCACGGGGAGAACATGCAAACTCCACGCAGAAAGATTCCGGTGCCCCCACCTGGACGCGAACCGGCGACCTTCTTGCTGCTAACCAACTGCGCCACCTTGCAGCCCAGCAAGACTAAATTCATGTCAGCAGTTAACAGAAAACACAACTCAAGTTGAGCTCCTTAGTTCCTTCAAACCTCTGGTTATTACCCTTGTACATCAGACAAGAAACAAGAGACAGGTTAAAAATACAAATTGTCACACATAAATAAACAGCTCTTTGAACACTGATTATGTTTCTCAGTGTTCACGTCTCCACAGTGAGCGTTAACCTGTTAACCTGCAGGCTGCCTGACAGGCTCATTGCTGTTTGAAAAAATGCGGTGCGTCTGGCCCCGTCAGATAAAACATGACAACTGCTTTGATGACTAACACACTTAATTCCATGTGATTGCAGCCATTACAGTGGCGAAGAGACACACTGAAATGACCACGTTGTTGTTGTGTGAAGCAATGCTGGTTTGCTGCTGCTGAGCCATATTGTTGCTCACAAAATCAACTGTTAATCCCTCAGCAATCTGAATGTTTGGGAAATGTTTGTGGGAGCGTAGTTGCATAGCTGCAATAATCAACATTCATATACGAACCATAGATTAAATGACGAGGTGTAATGTGAAATGTGTCAAACCCTGTGATTTACCACCTGGAGCTCTATTTGCACACACGACTAGTTTTACCTGAAGGGTGTAGCACACGGCAGTTTCAGCATAGCCAGGCTTTCTTTGTGTTAGCCGGCTCGACAAAACCTAAAACCCCAGTCTGAGATAATGGCTATCACAACGGTGGTTGTCGACGTGGTTAACACTGTAATGCCAAGTGTATGATATTTGATACATGAGTTTTTGAGACCTCTACATTATCAGTATGCTAATTTTTTTTCTGTTGTATACCTGCTGCCTCTTGTCGTGCACCTGTAGTGCACCGTTTGTTCTCCTTCTTTTATCATTCTTGCTGTATGTAGCCGGACTGACATCAATTCTCATTTATGTATGTTGATTTTTACTTCATTTTTTTTTTTATTTTTTTTTTAATTTGTCAGAAGTTTAAATAAATACTCCAGTTTCAAAAAAATTTAATTTCCTTGCAATTATTTCATGGCTCAGGCTTTGCAGGGTCAACCAGGTTTACTTAAGCCAGGTTTACTTAAGCCAGGTTTACTTAAGCCAGGTTTCAGGATGTCTAAAGAATCATGTGACTTCTTTTTCACACAAAATGGATCATGTGTCACTTACTATAGTCAAGAAGAACCGGCTGTTGTAAAGTTATGAAGAATATAAAAAATATATTCTGGTAAAAAGCACTGTTACTCTATTTTACCACTCATTTCACTCTGAATGCAGTAGACAGTTTTTAAATGTTCATTTCACGTTTTTAAGACTTCATTCATTTAAAAATGATACTCAACAAGTGCATTTATGTCTGACATTGTCCCATAATGGCAGATGCATGGAAATCACTTTAGCTTTTGGACAAATCAAAGTAAAATTAGGCAATTGGTGAATATTCTCTGTGATAAATACCAAAAAAAAAGAAAAAAATCTATTTTCTGATTCATGTTCTGTTACCTTCAGTCTCAAAAAAATGGAAATCAGGACCAAACATAAACATTAAGGATTTTTATGCAGTTGAGACTCCATTCAGGAAAAGAACTGATGCTTCTTCCAGCTGATGTAGACTTTAAAGCCTCTGGAGCAGGTTTGATGTGATCCATCAGGTTAAAAGAGAGCCACCTTTGTAACACTGAGAACTTTGACTTTAGGCTCAACACACCTCGCTGACTCCTTCATATTACTGGACTGTGCTCGTCTGTGTTTTGTTTTTGTGCAGGTACAAGCAAAGTGTGTTTTATTCGAACTGACGGACATCATTCGCAGATATGATAGACATGAACGTGCCACATCGTAACTATTGAGCCTGTTGTAGGACAGCAAAATGTTCTTTACCACATAACGCCATACTTGTCATCTATCTAAACATCTTTCGATTTTTCATTTTCTGACGGATTTGCTCTTTCTGCAAATGGGTCCTCCTGCTTTGAAGCAACATCAACCTCTTGAATTTGCACCTGAAACATGAAAGAAAGAGTTTGAGAACCACGGTTCAAGTGACTAATCTGCATCTGGTTAGGAAATAAAATAAGCTATCTGGCTAACGTTGGCTTCTAAATGTCCCTGATGATCGGAGATAAATAAAATAACTCTGACCTCTAAATGACCTCATCATGGTGACATCTGCACCTGAATGTGCCAAGAACTGCAAATTATTTAGTCACTAATATCAAACTTTACATGTGATCATTACAGAGGCTCTGCTGATGTATGAACATGCTCCTATTTGTCACCTGCTTATAATCACTCATGACTCAAACACACATTTTTAGTGTCTATCTCTTAAAACACTGATCTCAACGTGACTTGTGCTCGTCTAAACAGCAAATGACGAAACTCTGGGACATCATCACACTGTAAAGCAGCCAAGACTCCGCACCGGCTGCATGAAACGCTGCACATCAGCTGTATAATATCTTTACTAGTGTCTTCCTGTTGTGAAGCCGGTAGTTTACCTGTCTGTCCTCCATGTGTGCAGCTTACGAGGGAAACGGGGCTCCCCTCTCGCCGTTCCCTCTGAGGAATGTCAAGACAAATTAGGTTGCTCTGGGCCTAAGGAGTCTGCCATGTTTAATGAGTTCCTCGGAGGAACAAATAAATGTTTATGGAGAACCGCCGGTTAGCAGAGCTGATCTCCCCTTCCTCGTCTGCTGTGTACGGCCGTGTCATGAAAACACTGTTGCCAGGGAGATCCCCCCTCTCTGCTTAATGAGTGGGGTCTTTGTCTGCGCATTAGGCTTCAGGTTAAAACTTTTCATCACCCTTTACTATGCATTCACGTCTTTGGCACTGATAACGTCTCATCAGACACCGTGACTGACTCTCATTTAGAAGCACAGGCCTCCTGCGCCGCTCTTCTGCAGCGAGCGGTGCCAAAGTCAAGATCAAGGGCAGGAGTGGGAACATTTCCAGAACTTCATCAAGCCATCTTTACCGACTTCAGCTTGTGTTCAGGTGGATTTTAATGACTGTTTGGATTTTTTTTATGTGTAAAAATCTTTCATAAATTCTAAAATGTATTATTTTCATGGTGTAAATGTTTCCTTAAGTCCAATTCAAAGTTATTATAAATGAGATTTTTATTATAGTAAATCAAAAGATAGTTTGAAAACCTGCAAATGGATGAAGCAGCGGAGGATTATCACCCAAACCTGCAGCTCTTTTCAGCTTTACAGAGCTTTACACTGTTTCACTGGCCAGCTCACTGCTTCCTTCTTACCACTCGTACAACATAGTTGTCGCATGTTATAAAAACTATCTGTACACTACCTTCTCAATAGACAGACACAGTTAGCAACTAGCTCGTGATCATAGTGGAACACTTTACTGGCCAAAGAGCCACATTTGTCCCTCAGGAGAAGGTGGATGTCAAAAACATAACTAAAAGAGAGTAAATAAGTTCACGAGAGTGTTAGAAACACAACTTGTTTATTAGTTTTCCATATTATAATATCCACAACGTGTTTCCCCTCATGAGGCCAAAAAAATCTAGTAAATCTGGGGGTGATCGTACACGCAGTTTTGCAATCAGTTGCAGACGCCAATGCAAGCAGCAAGTCTGTGAGGATGTTTTTCAACAGTCCCAGGATGACCCGACCTTCAGATCATCACTGGTAAAAACAGTCGGTTCTATGGCCGTGACCAAAAGACCAAACAGCAGTCTTTAGTGAACGAGTCCTCGCTTTCTGAGATCGAAGAGGACACATTAGGTCAAGAATGCAACAAGGACACGTTTGTCCTTTTGTAAAACATTCATGGGGATTCGGTATTCCCCCGAGGCCAAATTGTAAATGTTTGGTTCTGCTGTAGCGCCAGGAGGCATGCGAGGGTGAACATTCTGTGCTCATGACCTGAAAAATGGCTGCTGTGTCATCATGACAACGCTCTGTGTGCGCGTTGAAAACATGCTACGATTTATTTTCGTCGCTCTCCATTCGGTCTACTTGTTAGACTTTCCAGTGTATCGCTACACAGGAAGAGGACTTGGGATGATTTAAATCTAGAGTGGTTTGTTTTCTATCGTCGCAAACTCTCAACTTTTTGATTGTGTGTTTTGTCATGTGTGAATTATGTTCATGGTTTTAGGATGCGTCCTTTCACTGAATCTGTGTTGGTGATGTGTGGAGGGCGTATGAAAGCAGACACCCTGAGTGGTAGATTACTGGCTCGAATCTCACTCTGAGATCATTTGCTAAATGTCATTCCACTGATCTCTAACCTGCACTTCCTGCCCTTCTCCACTGTCCCTGTCAAACTGAGGGGCAAAAATATCCAAAAGTACATCTTAGAAAAGCATACCACTGCTTTATATAAAGTCTGAACATACCAACAAGCCTGACTCCAAATCTAACAAAATCCACTTTCCTGCAACTCTTGAACTTAGACAACATGATTTTAAAAAACAACTATTTTTTTAAGCTGTGTAAAGCATACAAGACTACGTCAGGAAAAAAAGCAGGTAAGCATCCATCCATCCATCCATCCATTATCTATACACCGCTTAATCCTCACTAGGGTCATGGGGGGCTGGAGTCTATCCCAGCTGACTCAGGGCGAAGGCAGGTTCACCTGGACAGGTAACCAGTCCATCACAGGGCTACACTTAGAGACAGACAACCAAGCACACTCACATTCACACCTACGGACAATTTAGAATCACCAATTAACCTCAGCATGTTTTTGGACTGTGTGGGAGGAAGCCGGAGAACCCGGAGAGAACCCACGCTGCATGGAGAGAACATGGAGACTCCACGCAGGGGACGCGGGACGCGAACCGGCAACCTTCTTGCAGCGAGGCAACAGTGCTACCAACTGCGCCACCCTGCAGCCCAGCAGGTAGGCAGATATCCAAAAATGTGTTGTTTTTCTTTAAACAGAATAATATCATAATATTTCTGTCTTTATCAGACCTCCACAGATGAACCGTTAAAGGCGGCCTCAGGTAACAGCCTCAATCTGAAATAGTTTCAGGGAAGTGGTGTGGGACGACATAACATATTTCTGTGTGGACACTGTCTCTGTCTCCCACTAAATATAATCCTATACATCTATTTCGCTTTGTCTTCAGGAAGACATTTTCTTTGGTAAAGGCTCTACTTTAGCATTTAGTGTAACACTAACAGACTCTCTTCTTGTGCTTCAGGTCACTGCTGACTATGATCTAGCAGCCTCATCTTGCTCATTTGTGATCCAAATGTTTCCCAACTATGTCTCTAAACTGGGGTTTTAAAAAAATGTATAACCCCCCCAAAAAAACCTGACCTACCTTCAGTAGAAATGTTGTTACTCTGGTGATAAAACATGGCATCTGGGTGGCTAGTTCACATTCTGTGTTGAAACACAGGGTTGGTTGTGGGTGGTGGTGCAGGTGGTGTGGCATCAATCAGACTCCGATATGACAGCTCCCAGCAGCAGCTGCTTCTATTCTGACAATAACAAGATGATTATGTAACAGGAGACATGACAAGATTAGACTGGCTCAACTGACAAACTGAATAAATATAAAGCGGGAAAAGGGGAAAAAAAAGAAGAAGGTATAAATGTCCCTTAACTTACTGAGAAATCTTTTGATTTTGAAGATTTTACAGTGACAGAACATGTGGAAAAAAAACAAGTAACCTAATTTTATCACTTTGAAATATCACAAAATACTGCAAGACTGACTGCCCTAAAGCTTTGCACAAATATTCATGGTACCAAGAGGAAGAACCTTGACTTGGTGACCCATGACTTGGGGATGTAAAGACAAACTTGTTTTATGAAAACATCCTGACAGCTGTGATGGAGTAAAGGATTCACCCAGAGAAGCTCTTATGCAAATACAAACCTGGAATATGTCTGGAACAGCAGCTGTGTCAGATATGTAGAATGTTTACTGTCAGATTCATGAAGTTACTGCTGATGTGCCAAGAGCATAAATGTGCATATTGCTTCTGCTGCTGTTGCAGTATTTATTAAAGTCAAAGGACATGACACACAGCCAGCAGCAGGCAACAAACAGGACTTTAGGAGGAACCCTAAAAAGAAGATTGTTGTAAGGTTCAGACATTTATCTGACATGTTTCAGATGTGGCTGAGTCACATTAATAGCTGTATTTTGACTGACATGTCAATATGTTATGTAATAGATACCTGTGGGGGGAGTAGTGCTGCCTGGAGCTGGTGCTCCATGTACCTGGGTGACCCCATGACTGATGATGTATCCAGGTGCTTCAACATGGCATACTGTGTGCTGGAAAAAAGAAAAGAAAAAAAAACACAACATAAGGGAGGGAAAGAAAAGGAGCAGCATACATAAAAGTTGATTTGTGATGTTGTACAATGCTGTATGTGCAGCTCTGCTGACTAAAGATGTGCAAGCTGAAGCTTTGAACTCTCTGGAATTTCAGTTCTGGATCAAAATCTGAGCAAACGTGAAGAAAAGCTGAGTTCATGGTAAAGAGTAACTTCACTGCCTGTAATACACCGATGGGCTGTGCTTGTCTTGTAATGCACAACATTCCTCCTACAACGCTCCACGTTAAGTTCCTCTCTGTTACGTTAGTTTTGAAGACAGGAAATATACAAAGCACAGCTCTAAACATTCAGGGCAACACATGGAAATAAACTGAAAATGAATTAGAAATAACAACAGACACCATCAACAGCGATCACAAAAGCAGGACAAATGTTCTGATGTGTATTGGACTGGACAGGTTGGTGTTTCCTAAAGTGTGTGGTTATGTCCAAACAATTTAAATATGGAAAGTTTTTAGTTTGGCACTGAACAACCAGAAGTCTAACAGACTAGACAAGGAAAAAGTCAGCAAAGTAGTTCAATAAATCAATGAAATGTGGTGCCATCGCCTGTTTTGTGAGATACAACAGCATTTTTTACCACAACTGACAAGATAACACCAAGTTGTCATTTTTAGATTTCAGAAAGCTGTTTTCCTGGAAGAAAGTGGCCTAAAACAGAGAGAAAAAAAACATGCAAGTATGAATTTAGACTTGGTGTGCAGCTTGCAGATCTGCTAGCATGGATGTAGCTGGTAAATAGCTCCATTTTTAATCACTCAAAAAATGTATATAATATGCATCGATAAAGCTATTGAGACTGCCGTACATTAGCAAGACCTCTGCTATTGTTCTCAGCATGTTGAGCCTCTATTATTTCTCTGATATATCAAACCAAACCAACCTTCAGTGTTCTGACTGGTGGAATTGGACAGCATTTGCACGTAGGGAGACGGACACTAACGAGCAGGGCTGCGAATTTTGAAAACCATAACATGAAAATGTGGGAGGAAAGAACAAAGCCGCCTGAAACGAGAAATGGCAGATGGTGCTTGGCATGCGTGCAGAAGAAGACTTCCAGAGAGCCTGTCAAATGTGGCAGGAGCTGTGGGAGCAGTGCATCGCTGCACAAGTCCACTGCTTTAGAAGGGATGGAGGCCAAATTTAAATCAGGCTTTGGATTTTTCTTCACCTGACAAGACAAAACCCCAACAAAGGCATTTGTGTTCTATTTTAGATATGAAAGCACTGATTTTTCAGCCACTACACTGTAATTCCTTCAGTCGGTGCTGTCTGCCTTTGGAGGAAATGTCTGATTTGTCACATGTCCAAAGCATCAACGCAGAGCTTCCACTGCTTTGGGATTTTAATGCACAAATCTACTTCTTATTTAATCCTATTACGTACTCGCTGTGGTCTCTTTATTCTGCGACAGATGTGTTCATTCTTTGCATCATTTCTTCAGTCATTGATTGATATTCAGACGCAGGCAGTCTGACAGCAGATAAATGGAAGTTGTGATGGAACACCTGAAGGCCACGTGCTGACTGGGTAGCAGCTGTAAACTTGAAGACTCTGTGACTCTATAAAACAAGACAGATACGATGTGTTTTATTCCTCAACTTCTCAGTTTGAACTTAACAAACAGTTTGCTTCTGGGTAACCTCTCGTTCCTCTTTCTTCAACATCCAAACTCCTGCCTCCTCCCAAACACTCAGACAGAATCACTGTGTCAGGTTTTTTTTTTTTTTTTTTCATGGTGCAATTAGTATAAAGTGTGGGTAGTTTTACAGTGTGGGCTGGCATTGCCTCATCCTCTTCACCACCAACCGTTCAGCCTCTGACGCTGTGTGGGGTCTGCCAGCATGGAACCCTGCTGAATGGATGGAGATGTGGGGGGGGAGGGGAGGGGTTGTGAATGTGCAGGTGAAAAGGTGCTTTCTTTCCTGCAGTGAGAAATCACATGCAGCCACATGTAGCCATTTACAGGCAAAAGCGGCAGCCATGTTTCTTGTGGTGAAAGCAGTTTTTTAAAATCACGACTACTGTATAAGTGTTGCTGTGTATCACACCCTTAATGTAATTGGTAGCATACATTTCCTAAAAACTCCTAAATCTGTTTATCACCAAGTTCCTGCAAGTTAGACTGTCAGTGCTGTATGTATATGATCAGAATGTCACAAAGTCTATTTTTACAGTAATTAAACGGATTGTAAATATCTCTATATGTAAAGTGTAGTCCGAATATATGTAGCGACAAAACTGAAATGATTTTATGAAAACTCAGGTGTGCTTGTCAGTTGGCTGCAAATGTTTCGAGCGAAATACAGAAGTGGAATGCATTCACTAAAAGAAAGAAAAAATGGAGACTATTTATTTTATGATTTTCAGGTAAGTTTTAAATTCCTGCTCCAGTTGTCTATGTTGCTGCAATTGAGAAATGCTTTTCTTGTAATTGCAACAAAACTGTTATTAATTGCAAATTTGTTAAATCAGTTTATTGTAATTACAGGATTTAAGTATGAATTTTGGAATGATATGTCAGTTTTTTGTTGGCAGACTCTATATAAAAGATAGACGTAGCCACCAGATCTGCAAAGTCATTTCAAAGTGCCTTGAACCTGCATTCTTTCTCCTGGCCAACAGGGGGCGACTCCTCTGGTTGCAAAAACAAGTCTGTTTATATAGTAGTCTACGAGACGATGATGCTGCTTCTCAATTGATTTGTTACATAAGTAAAATTATTCCTGGTAAGTTTATGGTCTCAGTTGTTAGTTTCAGGTCGACTGTAATACAGGATTATGTTAGATTTTTAAATAATGGTCACATTTTGATGACATAGAAGATACAGCAGGAGATGTTTTAGGGCAGTGGTCCCCTAACCTTCTTTGCACCACGGACCGGTTTTAAGCAAAACAATTTTCTACAGACCGGTCATTGCGCATATAACAAATAATAATCATTCTTTCTATTAAAAAAAAAAAAAAAAAAAAGCGTCATAAACAAATAAAATTGCTTTTTATTGCTAAATATGAATTTACTTTTCCTTCTGTCTCAGTCTCTCCCTCTTTTCAAAGAAGCTCTCCAGTGAAGTTTGTTTTTTTTCATTTTGGCAGCAGTTAGACTGACGGCTTCCTTTATTGGCCTGACATGAAAACTGACAGAGTCAAGTGACGGGGAGATGAGCTAGTCATTTTTGCAAAATAAAACACCCTGCAGACTCCGCCGGAAATAAAATAAACCAACAAAAGGATTTCATTCTTTCTGTTCAGCCTGGTACCAAATGACCCGCAGCCTGCTGGTTCGGGACCGCTGTTTTAGGGCATCACTGCCTTGTGATTGGCAGGTGTGTTGAGATCCACTGATTGATTATTATGCCCAGTTTCAGAAGACTCATCTTTTATGCCTAATCTATGTAAAAAGGCACATAGACCTCACCTAACTCACGTAGCTCATGTACAGACACTGCTTGTTTATTTTAAATGGAGGTGGTAATGTCTTTTTAACTTTACCCAACTGAAACTAATTTCTTTAACTAGTCATTATTCAGCAGCCTTACATTCTTTATATTCATTTTTTTTCTATGAGAAAGTCATTCATATGTGCAGCACAAAGGTGTATGTGTATAAAGAGTTTTTCCATTTCCATGCACTGCAAATACATGCTTTATACAGACATACTCACTAAAGAGCATCAAAATCATGACAACATAAGAAGAATACATAAGAGAGCAAATAAAATGCCATGTGAACTGCTTCTGAATGTGCTGCGAACAAGGAATCTATACTGCTGAACTTGTTTTTGCCCTTGGGAGGTTGTTGGAAGGGTTGCTGGCCATGAAGGCTACAAATGGACCTAAGCTTTGGTCGGGCCTACCGTGCAAGCCCGACCAAGAACCAGAAAATAAGAGGCCTTAAATAGAGCAAAGGACTGCAATTCTGTCAATGAGCCGTGTTGTGCGAGTAAAAATAATTCAGTGGGAAAATATAATCAAAGGGCTGTCCACTCCTTATATGTATTTGAGTCCATTCAAGTCAAAATAAAACAGCTGTGAGGACCACAGTGTTCGCAATACTATTAGGACAGAGTGGCCCGAAACACACAGCGAAGAAAAAGGAGGAGCTGTTTAAGGCAGGGAGAGCTGAAGTAATGTATAGGCACATGAAAGTGACCACAGAAATTAACAAATAAAACTGCGTCTTTATTCCATTCAACGTCACTAAACTTCAAAAGCTACCTCCATAAATGTCACAAAACAGACCCCAGTCTAAAAACGTAAAGGCATCCTTGTACAAAATGAGAAAAATCTGACCTCTCCCATGAAGGACAATGCGTAGGAGTCAGGAAAAAAACATGGGTGGCAGTGTGCTATTAAAAAAAGCAGGACAGAAAGTACAGTAAGTGTGTTGTGGTGGAGGTGGTGGATGGGCAGGTACATTGGCCTTTAATTCATTCAGAACACACTGTGAGTCAAGTTTTAATTTCTAGTTAAAGGTTTTGTTGATCCACCATAACCAAAGGCTCTCCCTGACCGTACCCAACATTGTTTTAGTTGTCTAAGCATAACCATAGCCTCGCCCCAGCTGTAAATATAGTTGTTTTAGTTGCCCAACTAACCCAAACCTTAGTCTGGTGTGTTTTACTCATCTGAACTTTTGGATTTTTATATAGAAAAACAGCCATTGTTCTGAGTTGCAGCGGTTGAACAGCAGATGATATGGAGGGAAAATGTGTGCACATGAAATAGCAATCTGTGCACAAGAGCTGAGCTGAGCCAGAATTGCATCGAACTAAAAAACTATGCATAAGAACCTTGAGGTGGTTTACCAGCTATGGCTCCCAAGGTGCATTTCAGCATGAGTCATCCCATTCCCAACCTTGAAATTCTGTCTTGTGAGCTGCTAATGACGGATTTCAGCAACACATAAGTGCTGAGACAACTCAAAACACTCCTAACTTTTAAACTCTGAGACACTCATGTATAAATTCAACAACTGTGGAGCCATATTGTGTGTTCAGCTTTAAGAATGAAGAATTTTGGATTCCCTGCCTCTCTGACTGGCCTCCTCTCCATGAAGCAGCAGCATTATCCGAGGCCCATGTGTATTGCAGTATTTACACCCATCCATCATGCCAACATTACAGACAAAACCCAATTTCTCAGAAACAACATTACCCAAGAGAGTCCTGTGGTTCTGTGTTCAATAACACTGACAAGACTGTTCAGGGGAAAAATGGAAATTGGTGTACAAAATGGGAAAACCACTCAGCTTAGCTATTTCAGGCACCCCTGCTTCCAAAAGTAAAAAAAAAACTCATTAATTTTTATCATAGGAAATGTTACATGACTCACAGTTGGAGCAGTTCTGCAGCTTGAAACCCTCCACGGTGAGTCATCAGTCCAAATGATTAACACAAGCTTCAGAAAATACCTGATTATATGGGTTTTTATTTTTATTTTTTTAAAGAAAGAAATCAATAGATGCAGTTCAAAAAGAAACATGTTTCTGGGTTGACTAACGGTGAAGATACTTGGTCAAGAAACGGTTGAAAACTGAGAAAAACACTTCCTGAGCCACAAGTAAGAATACAACAAGAAAACCGTGTTCCAGGATAGAACCAGGTGCATGCACAGCACATAGTATCCTTATTAGAGAACTTCTCTGGGTGAAGCAGCTCATTTCCAGCTGGCTCCCTGCACGCATGAAGGGCATGATGATTTACTAATATCCAAAAAAATACCTGTTATCCCACACAGGAACATCAGTATGAGTGACTTCAGCTAAGTAGAGGAAGGATGCAGTTCAATAATCATTTTCAACACAGATGGAGTAGAAATGTCTGGGCACTATTTTGCTGTTTGTATTTCATGACATTGGCCTAAACTGTACATTATATGTACATTGATTTGTTATATTTTAAATTAAATACATAATAATAATAATAACAATAATAATAATAACAATAATAATAATAATAATAATAATAATAATAACAGCTAAATATGAAGACAAAGTGACAAAAACTGCAGTTCCTTTAAAGTCCGCTTTAGAGAGTTAATCCCCATAGACCCTCATGTCAAAATGTCCAACTTTATAGCTGATATAAACATGTTTACAGCCTCGTACAAAAATCATTTTGGTCTCTGTAGCTGATTTCCTCCTTTTTGACAACTTTGGTAGCCATTCCAGTTTTTCTAACCAGGTGAATTTTTTTTTATAACTCACTTGTTTCATATATCAACTCGTGCATAATTAATTAATTGCTACTTTTTGGATTAGCCGGGAGACAGGAGGTGCCAGGCGTTGCCAAACTGACGGAGCCACTAACTAAGCTTTTAAACCGCTGTTAAGAATCCATATAGGTGATGTCACAGAAGGTTCATTTATCTTTACAAACAGTCTGTACGAAGCATTGGTATCCACCACCTCGAGGAAACAGCCATGTCTTCACTGTTAAGCATTTCAGTACTCTCAGACTAACTTGCAATTCTTAAAAATAAAATCAACATTTGGAGGTACATACCGAGGCGAGACACGTTACTCAAACCTCCCAGCATGAAGGATCGTTGTTGGTAATTAAGAAATCAATGTCAAAATCAATGGATACACCTCCTGACCTGCTGTTACCACGATGTTCTCTCTCCTCAACAGAAACTTTGCATTCACTCAAGAACATTTATGTAACTGTGTGCACATGTTAAATATTTCGAAGGCACAAATTCAGTTTACTGCATAAAAAAGTTATTTTTCCCCCCATACCGCTTTCTGACCTCCACAGGATGAATCCTGAGCTACTGCTACTTGGGGAGGTCTTAATTCCACAGTATTCCACAGTTTTTTTTTTTCCATGCGCTCTCCACGCTACTGTGAACACAGTGTGGTGCCGTGGCCCATATCATCTGCCCACAAGGTTTGTGAGGGAGCACTGAATCCGTATGGAGCTCTAATGAGCGAAGACCACCCCTGAAAGACGCTGCTGTGCCATTAAGTCACGCTCCATATGTAAAACTGCACAAAGGTGTATTGTTGCAGTGCATTACCCAAAGAACAATGAATACATCCTCCCTCAGATTCTCTGATTAAACACATTTATCACATCTACTGTATTTTCATGGGTAATAAATCCTCCACAGTTGGTTACATTCATTGTACTTCAAAGTGAACACATGTGGGGTACATTTTACTGAAACTGAAGGAAATGTTCTCCAAGTATAAGTACAGAATGTGAAGTTTCAGGATTTCTTAATGGGTAAAATGATTCAGAAACAGGCCCAGTTTGTTGAACAGTGAGGGACGTTTCATCCTCATAGACTTAGTGGAGAGGTGATCGAGGTTTTGCAGCGATGGTTTCATCCAATAACTCTTCAGAATACCTGGATTGCAAGTGCAAGACTTCAAAGACCTATACTTTGTCAATCCTGTGACGTATACTGCTCTCTACTAACATCAAACGAGTGGACTCTGATGAATTTATGTGGCTGTAAAAGAAGGTTTTGGGCTCAGCGTAAACGGCCTTACATCTGTGCTCAATCTTCACTGTGGCGTGTAATGAGGATCACAGGGCCTTTGTTCTCTCCTCGAGGAGAGAACGAGCCAGGTAGGGGGGCCTGAAGCTCAGGTAAAGCCGGCGTATGTGCCTCAAGGCTAATGGAAAACATTAGCAGAGGGGTGTGGAGAATTGAGGCTGTGTGGCTAAACTAGGGGTGTTACTGGCAACCTTTTAAACCATGTGGCCTCATCATCAGGAGCCCCGACCGAAGGTTTGGACTCTCCCACAGATAAAAACAAGGTGTGCAGCTGGAGCCTCGACCTAAGTGTGGCATGCTTTCACGTATACACCGCAACTCTGACCCATTCACAGCTAAAACTGTAGCGTGCTACAAGGTCAGGGTCAGCAGGTCAGATTTGAGTCTTGCACCGAGCACATAGAGATGAGCCACAGGCAGATCTAAAGAGATATTCAAAGCCTGTGTGATCTATTTTTCTCTGAGTACAACTCTAAGAAGACTCAATGAGCATTGACATACGGGCAACGCAAAATTCACCTCTTGTGTTTTTAAATAGTTTAAGCCAAAGCCTTCATTAAAAATTTCTAAAGGTTTCGAATTTACAAAAACAAGTAAAGTAAGAGGTTCTCTCAGTTTTAATGCAAAAACTAAAAAGAATGCCAAGTGCAAAGGCCAAGAAATAGTAAACTTTATGGTTTTACGAGGAAGGGTTATGTGCTGGACTATTTACAGCAACTTCCAGGAGTCTTGTTGTGACTTGGCCAACTGGTGCAAAGAACAGCTTCTCACAACATTTTCACTTTACATTTTTTGGAAATATATGTACGGGGTAATTGGTGAACTTTAGAGGTGTTCATAGGTGGATTTTCCTTTAGAAAGAGCCTGCTTCCTGTCTTTTCGCTAAGCTATCTGGAACTGGCTGTAGCTTCATATTTAACAGACAGACATGAGAGTGATATTAATATCCTGACCTAACCCCCAGCAGGAAAAGAGAGTTTTTGTGTTTTCCCCAAATGTGTAAAGATTCACTGAGGTATACATTGAAATGCTAATTTATTGTAATTTTTTGGGCAGCTCTTGTATCTTCAGTTCCATCAGAACTCTTTTCGTGTGGTGTTTCTGGTATTTTGTCCGTACCACATGGGCAGTCCTCAGAATGCAGCTGCATAAATAAAGCTTAGATGTCCTGCAACACCTTTTCACCAAAGGGCAACTGACACTTGGGTGGTTGTCAGTCAGCGGTTCGACTTGGAGGAGAACTCTGAATCAACAGCGTTCTTTTTAAAGGAGCCACTTAGACCTGAAGTAAAGAAATAAAGCTCCAAGAAACGTTAAAAATCTGGCTTTTTTTCCCCCAGTCTCGGACAGACGACTAAACATAGAAAGACCTTCAGTTCATTTAGAAAAGTGTTGTTTCAGATTTTTTACCAAACCTGAAGAGACTGTTTTAACGAATCCCTGAGGCTTTCATATAGATAAATATTTTTAATCTGATGGATGGACATGTGATTCAGCCACTTTGTGAAAGACTTTACATTCAAAGTTTTACACACCCTGTGTCTGATAGCTTTCTCATCCATCAGGTAACCTGCTGGTTTGTTGGCTACTGCTTTGAAGCCATGAGTTTGGAATTTGAACATCACAATCTTTGTTTTTTGAACGCAGACGTGATGAGCCAGAGGTGAATCTGACATACAGTAGCAACCTGTCATCACAAAGTAGCCCCGCTTTAAAAACAAACTGGCTTTTTTTTTTTCTTTTTTCCTCTAAATGGAATCCATAATTTACAAAATGAACATAATCATTCTGTATTGAAGGAAACTTGAAACTAGCAATTGAGCACATTAACTCATTCGGAAAATGTTTAATGCGGTTACAAAAAAAAATTAAGTTTGATGTAGGGTCATTTTCTCATAGACTTCTATAGCCCTGGTCAGAGTCACTAATGATCTGTTGGTGGCTTCTGACCACGGCTTCCCATCCCTTCTCCTGCTATTAGATATTACAGCTGCTTTTGATACTGTGGACCACCACATACTTCTTCACCACCTGAAGTACACTGTCGGTCTGACTGGAACTGTCCTTCAGTGGTTCCAGTCTTTCCTCGCAGGGAGGGCTGAGTATGTGGCCCTGGGGGATGCAAGGTCGAGGCCCCACACAGTCACCTGTGGGGGTTCCTCAGGGGTCTGTTCTGGGCCCTACCTTATTTACCATCTACATGCTCCCCCTGGGTCACATCATTGGCAAGTATGGTATTTCCATCCATCCATCCATCCATTCATCTTCCTCCGTTTATCCGGAGTCGGATCGCGGAGGCAACAACCTTCACAGAGCCGCCCAGACTTCCCGATCCGCACACACCTCCTCGCGTCCAGGAGGTATCCGAAAAAGATGCCCGAGCCACCTCAGCTGGCTCCTTTCCACGTGGAGGAGCAGCGGCTCTACTCCAAGCTCCTCCCGCGTGACTGAGCTCCTCACCCTATCTCTAAGGGAGCACCCGGCCACCCTGCGGAGGAAACTCATTTCGGCCGCTTGTATCCGCGATCTCGTTCTTTCGGTCATTACTCAGATCTCATGACCATAGGTGAGAGCTGGGACATAGATTGACCAGTAAATCAAGAGCTTTGCTCCTTTGCTCAGCTCTCTCTTCACCATGACGGTCTGGTACAGCGACCGCAACACTGCAGATGCTGCACCGATCCGTCTGTCAATCTCACACTCCATCCACCCCTCACTTGTGAACAAGACCCCGAGATACTTGAACTCCTCCACTTGAGGCAAGCACTCTCCACCGACCTGGAGAGGGCAAGCCACCTTTTTCCGGTCAAGAACCATGGCCTCGAATTTGGAGGTGCTGATCCTCATCCCGCTCGCCTCACACTTGGCTGCAAACCGCCCCAGTGCACGCTGAAGGTCCTGGTTTGATGAAGCCAACAGAACAACATCATCTGCAAACAGCAGAGATGAAATTCTGTGGTTCCCAAACCGCTGAGAAATTCTGTCCATAAAAATAATGAACAGAACCGGTGACAGAGGGCAATCCTGGCGGTGGCCAACTGGGAACAGGTCTGACTTACAACGCATAACCAGCGACAGTTTGCTAAATCATTAGCCACATTACTTAATGAGCTGGTTATATAAACATTTTGTGTTAGTTGCTCCACAACCACCACATATAAAGAGAATAAATGTACTCAGATAAAATGTATTCCTTCTTAAAAATATAAAAAAATATCAAAGCTCACCAAAGATTCAGATACAGTGACAACAACTGGTGTTATGGTTTGTTGAATCATATTCAGTATAGCTGCCTGTTAGCCAAGTGTAGCATGCAAAAAAAGCTTGCTGCCAGGCTGCAGGTAAACTTTTTTTGAACTTACTACAGGTTTGAGACTACCCTCAGGCAATTTTTGAGCGAAGCAGTTTCAAAACAGTTTTGACAGATTACTTTACTCGAATGGGTGGAGGATGACAGGGCTTCCAATTATAAACCCCTGGAGGGATGGTATTCTTCTACTGTATCAATAACTTCCAAGCAAGCAAAGAAAAAGCTCTTTGTTTGAGACTTGCACTTTTAGGACAAAAGGTAAAACTTAACACAGGGAATGTACAGCGGCATAAGTCAATCTGAAGGTTGTAACATGTTGTCATCCACAGCATTGTGTGCCAGAATAAGACGCTGACCTTTTACAGACTTGGGTGTGCTGGATGACAGTAATCGCTTTATCAGATTTTGACAGCACTAAAATTGCAGTGTGTTATTAATGACATTACTCCACCCACCGCTATAAAACTAATCCCATTTCAATGGGGAGTTGCAACACCAAACCCCACAGGTGGCTACAATATCAGACCCGAGGCGATTCGAGTAATAAGGTTGAAATCCTGACACAAGCCACATCTTATCCCCTGGAGAAGGACTAGAAGCAGCGCTGCTGCTGCTTCAAAGGCCCAGGCAGGTGTGTCCGGATCAGCCTCCAGCGTCAGCTACTCAACACTGCAGTGGAGCTGGAGCTGCAAAAGCCCTAACCACATAGCCTGGCTGTTTGATGCCAAAGAGAAAATTGCTCTACCTCTAATGGTGCATTCATTAGTTTTTACTGCCATTACACCTCGTAAAGCAGGTTTTGATCTCTACTGATCACATGGATTCCAGGTTAAAAAGCACTCTCTGTGCATTGGATCGTTTTCAATTAATCTGATTTTAGATGGGACATTTTGTGCATGTTTAAGTGCAGCAATGTTACCTGAGATTAAATTCAATCCTCAGCATGTTTTTGTAACAAGATTCTTATAACTGGTAAAACCATGAAACACAAGACAAAACCTGCTTTGAACTGTTTTTCACTTAATGTACAACACCTAAGCAAATTATGTGCTCAACTTTATTTCCTAAACTGGTAGAATGAGGAAAACACAATTAAGATTTATTTATTTTTTGTTTTTTTTTACACAGTTACTTGGCAGAGCATCATGTTCTTCCGTTGAGCTCTTGCTGTTCTTCATTATAACACATGCCATGTATTCCACAAAGAAGCTTATAATAATAAGTCAAATAAAAGAAAGCACTGCCTTTTTTAATGTGAAATAAATAGTGAATCACAGATTGAATTTGAGCCCAAGTGTATATTAAAAATCTTCACTCAAAATTTAAAGCTGCATTAACTGTTTAGTTTTTGGCTGCTGTGGAACAATGGAAAAGTTGTAAACACTACAAATGGTGTGTTACATCACAGACTAGAAAAGGGGTTATTTCTGACCACCTGGTTAATGTGCTTCCAATACCTTCCTCCTTAAAGAAATATTCAACATATTATCTCCTCCATGTTCCACTGTTTTCACCAGCTAGGTGCTAACTTTGTCATTTGTTGCCTGAGATGGCAGTAAAATAGGTTTTAGGAAAAAAAAAACAGCTGCGTCTTGCTTGTAACCAGTTTGATGAGGGTGGTGAAATTGAAGCAACACAATAAATTTGTGGTTCATAAACCCTTAACAAGCTGAAAGACACTACAATGCTCTGGAGAGCTGCATTCTGAGCAAGTTGGAGAAATTAAAGAAGTCATTTTTATCTGCCTTCTCTTTCTTAAAACGAGCCAGTAACCTAGATATGAGAAAATTAGATCATGAGTCACTTTCCTTACATCCCTGCTTGCTTTTGAGAAGTACTTAAGGAAGCCAGACAACAGAAAAATGTTTTAATCAAAGCTACAGTCTGCACACAATCCATGCCAGTATTTCTGACAGCTGGCTTTGTACGAGTTGCATGTGTCTTGTCCATTATGAAAGGAAAAGTATTTTTGGGAACCTGAATAGTTTTCATGCAGCTGAGAAAGTGACAAAACATGATAAGCAGACTGAGTTGCCATTTTCGTTTCACTTCATGCATTCAGCCTGACATCAATTTCATGGCAGCTGATTTCTGTTTCTGACCACTGAGAGGTTGTTTTGTCTCGCCGACTAATTATCACTGAGTGACATATCCATTCCACTTGTCAGTTTCAGCCGACACAGAGGCAGCGACAAGTGTTTGCCAACAGTAGTTAATCTAAATTGGAAAATATGTTGAGTTTAAAGGAGCTCAGACAAAACTTTTAAAAGGCAGCGTGGACAGACCGGCAGTGTTTCAAGTGTTCAAAGAATCTGTGCGTATCCCCAAGGCTTTATGGATCTGTTTCATAACAGCACAGGAATGAATGAAACTGAGCTCATCCGAGGCTAAGCCGAACACAGAGAATCAATCCCAACTGTTGCTAGCTAGTTTACAGCTAATGTCTGTACAGCTTGTACTTCAGCTCTTTAGGGTCAAACAGTCCAGCAGTAAAATGTGAATGACGTAAGTAAAAGTTTTGGCTGAACATGCCTCAGAGCAGAATTTATGGTATTATGGTCTGTCTAATTTGCATATAAGATTGTTGGACAGT
>NW_007579106.1:136404-142467 GCF_000690725.1 Stegastes partitus | reverse complement strand
ACCAGTGTTTCAGAAGCAGAGACTGTAACTGTGATGGACAAGGCTTGCAGCTGAGGACTGGAAACTGCAGGTTGCACATAGTCTCCTTCAATTCCGCTCTTTTAACCGCAATCTTTGCATCATCTGAACCCAGCAGTTCCAGTTAACTTCCCCATACTTTAAAGTTGCAACACATAGATTTTTTTATGTGCATGCCTATGACTGACACAACCATTTAAATATGAGGTGTTTTGGAGGCCTATAAATACTAAACATATCGACTGAAGTGACACAAAGCCCAGAAACAAGGGTGTGTTATCGAGAAGCTCAGTCACTTTGTCTTGCTTATGTCACCATTGCCGAGCAGGTTTTCAGCCCATTGCCTTCAGAAAACAAGGAACACCTTCAACGATAAAATCTGTGGAAAATTTCAACAAATTCAAAACAAAAAAAGAGGCTTCCATTGTTCACAGCAGAGACATGATGTACTTGTGATATGATGATGATTGAACGTCATTGAGTGTTCAGAACAGTTGGGCAAGTAAAAGGTTGGGCTGAGCTTTTGGTAAATGCAGAGTGGTTTCTGGGATTAAGACACGTGATGCTACGTGCACATGTCTTACGTAGCTCGACTTTGTTTTTGCATAAGTTTGTCCACCCATTAGTTGGTCGATCACCAAAAGAAAAGAAACAAACAACCAATTGTTCAGCTTCATTTAACTGCCTTTAACAATAAGGACCTTGTGAACTTGGTCTCAGTGACGCCACGCCTTGGACATGCTGCTAATGCTCCCCACAAAAAAGCAAGCAGACTCGTGATTATTTCATCAGACTGCAGCTGATTGCTTCCATGACTCATGATGTAAAACTTTATCGAGACTGAAATCTATTTGGTCGTGTCTGACTGGTGAACAGAGCTATTTTCCCCCCTTTTGTCACAGATGGGAATTGCTTATCCATGTTGAAATAATGGAAGAACAGACAATATGTTGCTTGGTCATGGTACGATTTCTGACATGTTTAATAGCTTATAAAAACACATGATTTAACATGGTAATGGAGCATGACAACCATTTGGTTTTCTCTTTATGCTTTCACTGTTGCACATGCCCTCCTCTCATTTCTTGCCATTCAGAGGCTGATGGACGACTCCAGTTTGGGACCACAACCATCACTTTGGTATAAACAGTAGTTATCACGGTTTAATCATAGGTGACCAACTCTGTCCTAAAAAAACGAGGAAATAATTGTAGCAGCTGAGAGGCGTTTTGTTTTAAAGGAATACGCTTGTGGCTTTGTATGTTTGAGTCCATTAACTGCAAATTGCATAGTACATATTATTACTGCTAATTGTGTTCTGAATAAAAAGCACATGTTTTCAGTTTGATTCCTCACCATCCAGGAAGCCGCTGCTTTCCATTTATTTCACCCAGGTATATAAAATTCAACTTGCAATGAACCGATCACACTTCACTTACATTGCCGTAATTAGTTTTATGGCTGTCTAATGTTACCAAAAGCGAGGACTATTTGCCCTTGTTAGTGCATTCGAGAATATCAAGGAAATAAAAGCTGTGGCAGTGTTGAAGGTGGAATTTTCCCTCTAATCTAGATCTAAGTTACCTATATAACTGACATCACACTCGTATCACCAAACGAGTACAAAACACTGTGCAGAAAAGTTTTAAGTGACATGAAATGCAGTTCAAACAACGTCTGTATGAATTGATGTGGTGAAATTATGATCTAACAGGTGCTTCTTTTAGACATCCAGAAGACATGGAGCAACGTTAGCATTCATTTGGAATCATTTTGCTGCAGTAACTTGACACTGGTGTATATCTGTTTGTGTAGTTAAGACCTTTGTCAGTCTTTCAAAAACCAAAATCATACTGAGCAATGAGAGTCGACCAAAACGTTGAAGTTGGGGTATGAACCGCCAAGGTGGCTGTCAATTCTCAAGTGGCTATTTATCATATTTGTATTTTTCTTGTTGTATCGTCCATCCATCCATTATCTATACACCGCTTAATCCTCACTAGGGTCATGGGGGGCTGGAGTCTATTCTAGCCGACTTAGGGCGAAGGCAGGGGACACCCTGGACAGGTCACCAGTCTATCACAGGGCCACACTTAGAGACAGACAACCAAGCATTAGAATCACCAATTAACCTCAACATGTTTTTGGACTGTGTGGGAGGAAGCCAGAGAACCCGGAGAGAACCCACGCTGCACGGGGAGAACATGGAGACTCCACGCAGAAAGATTCCGGTGTCCCCACCGGGACGCGAACCGGCGACCTTCTTGCTGCGAGGCAACAGTGCTACCAACTGCACCACCTTGCAGCCCTTGTTGTATCGTATTGGTAATAATTTTTTATGACTGAGGTATCAGTTGGGATCCTTTTTTCACTGAACATTACGCTCACACTTATACTACTTTCCAAATTTCCCGTATTATCTGATATTAAGATGTTAATTACCAGCATATTCCCAAGAAAGTCGTACTTCCTTTATTATGAAGCAGTGGATAAGTGTTGAAAATGTACTAGAGTAGTAATTTAGAGCTAATTTTTTTATGAAATGATGAGGAAAGTTTCCAGGAAATGCTCTGGAAAATACCAACAGTATTTCCAGCTATCAGCATGCTTTCAGGCTGTATTGCTTCCCCTTTGCCTGAGACACTTCAGTTATCCTCAGTGTGGGCTGATAGAGCACCGCTGTATAACCACAAAGTACCTAAAGGGATAACAGGTCACAAATCCATGGTGCACTTTCCTGGAAGAGTCAGTGTTTTATTTACCAGACTGATGATATCAGTGAGGCTGCCCTATAGTTTCCATGCTGACATAAACACACTGGCTGTTATATAAGAGCAGTGAATGTAAATAGCAGTGAATCAGTTGAGCGTCACCGTCCGCCACAGATGAGTGCTTCAGGAATGGCCGTGACGTCACACAGAGGCCCTGACAGACGAGTGAAAAGTGGATATTCTTCAACACTTCATTATATCATTCTCACAGTGGAAACACGCCGCATTCCTGCTGCAACACCCGAATGAAAAACCTCGCCGGTAAAACGGCGGTTTCAGGTTTTCTGTGTCACTTCGATGTCGGACTCAACGTCATGACGATGACTGATTTTGAAGGGTAAATTCTGATTGACAGGGCAGCGGTAATTCACTAATAGAAATGTTAATCAAACTGAATATCAGTCTGACAAGATAAGTCGATCTGTTGCAATTTGCATTCATCACATTTAACAAAAGGCTACCTGGAAATGTCACTGTTTAACCTGTCAGCGCCGCTAATCTGCCGCCGTCCAGCGTGCGTGGGCGTGTGTGGGTGTGGGTTTGAGACATGAACAAATTGTTTCCTTTTGACGAAGGAAAGTCGCTGCAGTGGCAAGTGGAAAAGAAGAGGTAGACCAGACCCTATGGAGTTACATAAGAGTGACGTGCCTACTTGGTGAAGTGTGCACACAGTGTTGTTACCGTTGTTAAGGTATTCAAAGTGCAACATCTACACAACAATAGAGCAAATGCAAATTATTCCCCACAGGAGATGACATAAAGATGAGTGCTGATGTTGAACAAGGTGTTCTCACAGCTTCCAGCTCTGGTTTTGCATGCAAACACAGTACAATCACACCATGTCTAAAAAAAAAACGAAGTGATGCCTCTGTTACCTACAACAGCACTGAAACTGCCACCACACTAACTAACGTTTGACTTTTATCCAATTTATGGTTGCATCTATATACAGGATCTATTTTCAAAAGAGTTGGGAAAATAATGAAAGTTCTCAATAGAAAAGTTTGTCTGCTTTTCAACTACGGCATTTACACCTTCAATCCAAACCTGTTTTCTATGTATTTTCTAAATATATTTGGACATCGTACCAAATGTTATAGAAAACCTGAGAAGTCCTGACACCAATTCCAGGCTTTCCACATTCTATGAACACCTATTATCTTCTTGAAGTTATTGGAATCTCTCATTGCAGGTTTCCTCTGGGGTTTAATGTCCATTTGGAGACAGCTTGGGATCTAAGACACACTTGGTGATTTTTAAACAACAACAATGAATTAGTTAGCATTCAAAAACCTGAAGCTACTCTTTGATTGAGAATGTGCGAGTTGGCAGAAGAAGCAAAATGGAGACTTTTTAAATTCACATGTTGTTTGTTCTTCTCTGGATTAGCAATGAGGCCTCTGCACAACTGAAGTTGCTAGATGTTGATAGATGGTAAATTTACAGTTGAAGCAATGTTTTTATGATGTTTTCATGTGCACTGTAAATGATTCCATTTCAACTGGTTTCCTCCCAGGTTTAGAAGGCAATGAGAATTCACTGGGATGCCACTGAGCCACTGTGCAGCCCCGTTGCACAATATGGGACCTTTAAAAGCATCTAACTGTAGCTGTTTACCTCAATGAACAAACTCTGAATATTGGCATAGCAGTACATGGAAACATGCATTAACTCAAGTAGTCTTTTTCAGAATTTCTTTAAATGTGGCCAGTGTCTCACTTTCTGTTTGGACTCATGCTGAATGTTGCAACGCTCACTGCAGGTTTTGGAGTTTAATGACATCTTGGACCGAGCTGACAGCTGAGTGACAAAACAGAATTGCCAAAGATTGTAGCACATTAGTAAATATTTTAATTATCTTTTCACTGCTGCAGCCAGTTGACGTCCAAATTAATGACGTCTAAACAAGCAAAGGTCTTAGTCTGGTGGGCAGTGGTTTTCCTTTAAAGCCATTTCAAACAAGCAAAGCAAACCCCCCCCCCCTAGCGTTGTATATTCTTTTAGTTTACCATCCCAGTCTAAAGCTGGTATTCCAGGTTATGGTTTTGCATTATTACAGATGTGGAATGAGGTTTGCTAACTTCTTAAACATACCCAGAAGACCTGCTTTCGCTGTGCTTCTGTACACAAATGGCAACATTTTAAGATTTGGTGAAGCTCTTATGTTTGCATTAAAAGTTAGCATAATCCACATAGTCCATTTTGTAACTGTAAATAAGCTGGGATTCAGAATTTACAAAAACCAATACATTTCGTAGAGCTTGTACCGACAATTTTGCACACTGTAATCTACTGACGATCATCTGCATGCAGGAACGACAAAAATCCTCCGCATGCATGTGATTGCACTCTTTAATGTCATGTACCGTGCAATCTGTGTCTGTGAGAATGGATGTACCTTCAAGCCCTCAGTTACGTTGCTGTTCTATTTTCGGCATAGACAGGTGCTGCTGAGCATCATAAATGTGGCATGACAGTTGAGTCAGTGCAGAGTGACGTGCAGCACTTGCAACATGCATGCAGCACATAAATTACAACAATGCTTTGAATGTTGTCGTTCTGCTTTAAAGCCATTTAAGCCCTCAGCAATTTCTTGAGATTTCCACTTGAAAGAAAAAAAAAACAAAACACAAAAACCTACCAAACATCAGTAGAAACAAAGCTGAGAGGCCAAAAGAAAAAACGTTGGGCCCTTTGGATGAGCTGACACTTGGTCTTTGTGTGTCCATCACTACCAGTCTGAAAACCTCCAGCATTTTAACTCTGCGTGAGTCAAAACTGTAAAATAGAGTAAATAATATCTTTATGCCAATGAGTCAATGGTATCGGTATTGTTGAAACCAGTGACGTCTCTGCATTTGGAGCCAGCGGGACCTGGTCCTACCAGATGTTGCTGTGGAGCTCTATGCTGGATTGAAATAATTAAGGGGAAAAAGATCTGTCTTCTTGAGTAATAATCCATAAAGAATATTTTATCAAGAATAATAAGACTCCAAGATGATTACCAAGATGATTTTGTTATAAACATTTATACATAATCCAAAGGCTTTGCCCACAGAATGCCAACAAGTCGCCTAATTCCTCTTGACGCACCGGAGAATAGAACCAGTCCATCAGCGTTTGTTTAAGTGATGAACTGCGGAAATCATGGCGCACATGTCCAAAACTGCTCTCCGTAGACAGCTGCAGGGCACAGTTATTGTGCCCCGCCCAAGCCGAAGTCATCCAATTAAATACTGGAATGACAACATGTAATAAACATGTGCAGTTTTGG
>NW_007579106.1:113347-135453 GCF_000690725.1 Stegastes partitus | reverse complement strand
GACCTCTGTATAAGAAAAACATCATATTTTTTATGAGCAATGACGCACAACGCATCATATGATCAGCTCAACAAATTATCGGGTCTCATTCCTCAGCAGTCAAAGATGATCCTGGATGTTGTGAAATCTCTGTAGCAGAGGTCTCCTGGTCAACCACAATGTCCAGGAATGAGTGAGTGTGCGTCATGACCTTTTGCTGTACATTACAGTATCACCAAGTGAATTACGTCATTTTCCTCTGAGCAGGACGGCGAAGAATGAACATGTCTAATACCGAGCAGGCCTTCAAAGAACTCTTTCCATTTTTCCCCTGGTTTTGTATTCTATTCTAATAAAGCCTGATTACATGAAAGCGATCGATCCAACTGTGGAAAAACACCTGATTGGCATTTGGTTTTTGCTTCGAAGAATTGCTTATAATTCGCTGGACTTTTGGTTGGAAACATGGTTTAAAAGATTCTCCACTTTACCAGTTACATGCAATAAACATTCTAATTATGTCAAAACCAGATCTCGTGTTCGTTTCAGGGGCCGAAGTTGGGTTGATGACAAACAGCTGATTGGCTCAGAGGATGATAGTTGGACAAACTGCCGTGACATTTCTTAATGCCAGTCATGGTCCGCAGGGTATGAATCCTAATGACTTTGATGACTGTTTGACTTTTCCTCTAACACCAGAATTAAGCTGATGTATTTTGTGTTTATTTAGATTTGTCTCACAGCGGTTGGATGGATTCAGTGTCCTTAGATGCTGAATCTTTGTGAGACTGTTGATCGCTGCATCTTTAGAGCAAAAGACAAAGTCAGGTGATGATATAAAGCGACAACTTCCACACAGGGAAGAGGTCGGGGCGGATAAACGGGTCATCAAAATGATGTTTTTAACACGGGAAGCCACTGTTCTCTTCTCTTTTATAGCTCACAATTGGTGTTCCACATCCTCTCCATGACCTTTTCGTAGCCATAACAACAACAACACTCCCCCAACCTTTACTTATTTCATCCCAAACCATGATCTCTCCCTAAAGCTAACCGAGTCATATCTGTGCCTAAGTCTAACAACTATAATCATAATGTGGTCACATCATAAAACTGATTTATTTTAATTTGTTTTTAGCGTAGTTGTAGCCGACACAGACAAACAATGTATTTTGACTTGTTGGTCCGATGAAAGCAGCTCACCAAGGTTTCACCTCCCTGAAGTTTTTAAGTTATTAACTCTGTTATTAACTATCAAGTGGACAATTTTGTGTTCCTTTCAGTAAGTATTACAGGTGTTACTGGTTTCATTTAAAGGCTCTTGTTTGTTTTTTTCCTACTCAGCATTTTCCTAGAAGTCATCTGGTCCCACAGTTATTCTTGTTTTGGAAACATTTTGGTGATGACATGAGTTCGTCCATATTTATTTTATTAGTTTGCATTCATCCGACATAATATTACGCATAATTCCAATTTCAGTTAGATTGTTAAATTAGATTGTAGTTGTTTGCTCATGCTGTCAAATTAATATACATTTTTAAGTGTCTATTTATTTATTTATGCTTCTTTTTTTATAGAGATGGAATAGAAACCACAAATCGAACAGAATGGTGCTAAACCATGCTGAATAAGATATAGATGTACAATCTTTATTTATATATTTATTTTTGAACCTATAGCTTGACCTTTGCTTATTTAATAACAAATATTGTGTTTTGCAGATAGTTTTTTATTTTTATTTTTGGGGGGTCTTAAATGCTGACAGTTTATGCATTTTTAGTGTAATGTTGGACACACCGCTGTAAAAAGTGTAAAAAAAAATCTATTTTAAAACCTACTTGTTTAGTAAATCATGTTCTCTTTTCTGTTTTTCTTTTTTAAAACTGGGACAGTAGGCTCACGTGAGAGAAGCTGCGTTTCTAAATGGCTTAATGGTCAAATTTCCTACAGTCACTGAACATATCATCCAGTGTATGTGAAGTACGTGCGCGGCTACTGGCGTGTGTGTGTGTGTGTGTGTGTGTGTGAAGTGACTGCAGTCCTGTGTATATTGAAGCATTCATAAATCTGCGTCCAGCCAATCAGGAGGCTCCTGTTAATCCCAGTTTGGTAAAAACCCGCTGCGCGCTGCGAGCTGCGCTAATCTGACCAGAGACGCACAGACGCTCACTGCAGGGCTGGAAGTTTTTATTTCTGTGTGTGGAGATGTCCGATATTCTAGCAAACTTTCTCACCACTTTATGCCGTTTTGGAGCTTTCTGAAAGTCGAGAAAGACGCACCGGGTGTTTTTCCTTTTTCACTTCAGCCATCCCGTCACCAGCGGCTCTTCCACCGGACGAAGGATTGCTTTAAAACTGAACTGCAGTTTTTTTTTATTTTCCCTTCGCACAGCCACAGCTCAGCTCACTCTCTGGACATCCCGTTGACTCCGGTCGTCATGTCCTCCGGTGACAGCTCGGAGCAGAGCCGGCGGGTCAGCGTGCTGTCTTGGGATCAGGTGCGGCGTTTGGACTCCATCCTGGGGGAGAGCGTACCGATCCACGGCCGCGGAAACTTCCCCACGCTGTCCGTGCAGCCCCGGCAGATCGTTCAGGTGAGACACTTAGACTTCCTACTTCAGAATAAACATGCACACGAGCCACATAAAGACAAAAAGGAAAATGTTCCTATAATAATGCATTAAAAGGAAACAGCTCAACTCTCACATGTTAATAAAGTTGGCAGCAAAGGAAATCAAATCATTTTTTTTGTGTGTCACAACCCAACACACACTGACAGCACAACACTCCACTTATTTCCCTCTTGATAAGTTATGAAACAGGAAAAAGCTTCAAGATAATATATAATGTGTTTCATAATCAGCTGGTTGCAGAAGATGTGCAGAAACTCTCAAAGAAAACTCCAACAAGTTTGCAGAATAATATTTTAATACTTTAATATAAAGAAATGGACACTTTAGTGGATGTCAAACTTAAAAATATTTTCACTTCTTACTCTGAAAGTGCTTCCTGAATCCTAAACAGCTTTTTTTTCTCCCCCCCCAAGCTTCCACTGCTTCTGTATTTAATGCAGCAGTGAGGGTTTGTGGCAGAGCTGATTACACTCAAAAATGTATTTGATCACTCTTTAACGCAGACACACGACTGGGGATGATCTAACACTGTGACTGCACTTTTCCACTAGCTCACTAATGCTTCTGCTCCCGAAGAAGTCAGGGTTTTTTTTTTTTTTTCACAGCTCTTGAGAGATAATGACCGCGCTACGGTGCATTTTACTAGGAAGGAAATGTATATGGAATGGCGTGGGCTGCAGTTTTTCCTGGACATTATTTGAATGCCTGTAATCACTCGAGTGATTCATATTTTCTGCGGTGATCATATGTGGGGGAAGAAAGACCCCCACACACACACACTCACAGTGTTTCCTCTATAATCAGGGAGGCCCCTTACCATCTGCTGTGAGCATCCCCCTGCTAATGTCTTTCCTTCATTATACAGTCCTGGAGGCAACAGGGACCCCCAAACGTTTTTCTTTCCGTGAGCCAGAGCTCTTTTTTTTTTATGGAGGACCAGTTTATGGAAAATCTGCCCACTGCTTACCCAGAGTCTTCCCTTGTTTGAGTGCTAACATGTTAGCATCCTGGATGTACCCAAGATAAACATTTTAGAGTTGTTTTTTTACATATAATCTGGAGTTTCTCAGTTTATTTAAAATAGCTATCCAAAATAAACTACGCTTTTTTCGATGTCACATACTAAAAACTTGATATTCAAACTTCCCCTCAGCATAAAGCACCTGTAAGATTAATTCCAACAAGTCCCCATGCAGCAACAACACCACTGCGACTAAAATCAATTCAGATTCCACGTCTCCTGTCACGGAAAACGTCAGGCAGGTTTCAAATCTCAGCAAGTTGATTTTCATACCATATGGACCCAAATGGAAACTAATGTCTGCCCGGATGGAGGGAAAATTAGAGATCTAAACCACGATGATATGTTTTGGAAAACGGTTGACAGTAATGTGAGGTGTTCGTGATTCACGGCAAATGGGCTAAAACATGCAAAACCGCCAGTCTGCCGCTTGAATGTCGTTTATTTTTAGCCCACGCACCAGACAGGAGACGTCCACCTGAGACAGATAGAAGAGAGGGGGGGGATTTCGGAGCCGGTTCTGTCGTCACATACCGGGCCCGGTGACCGACGGATCGCGCTCCCGGAGAGTCACACGAGCCCCTTTGAATGCTGGGTTTGTCTGAGGGCCACATTTGAATAACATCTGTTTGTGGTCTGGTTGCGAGGGAGCCATGGGAGCAGCGAAGGAAAGCTTTTACTGTTACTGACACCTCTGTACTCTCGTTTTCATTTAATGTCGGCAGTCATCAGCCCACAGCCGCAATCCGGGATGGCTGCTCATGTTCCCCCCTCCCCTCAGCAGGCGATACCAGCAGAGGCCCCACGTAGCAGCATAATGATAAACACAGATACGTGATGAGTGGTGTCAGGGGTTACGTAATCTGTTGAGTGGGTTCGTGTGTGTAGGTGGAGATATGGAGTTTTATGTTTTTTGTCATCTGGAAGTAACACTTTCCTGGATGGTAGCGAGCGGCCTGGATTCCAAGCAGAATGCGAGCAGTGGATTTGTGCCTGTAATAACAGTGGGCCTGTGGGTCGGGCCTGACAGCGTACCACTGTGGTAAGCAGAGAGCAGTCGTCTGACTCCGCTGTGGCCTTCGCCAGACTGTAAACCAACTCCTCACTGGGCTATTGTTGGGGCCGAGCAACATGAAGACACCACTGCTCCCAGTGCTCTGTGGAGCAGGTAACCTGGGAACATTCATTTCTTGACCAAATGTTTTATCAGTGCTGATGCTATCTCTTTGGTTGAATTTTCTGATGATGAAGTTGGAGTTTCCATTGGCTACTTATGAGAACACCAAAGTCTTTACAATCTTTGGTGTTTAATACTTAAGTGGCATTTTTTAATTAATAACCAATACATGAAAAAAACACATCTATATCAATAAAAAACCAGTATCCCCCCCTTTAAACATCATTTGGACCTTTCTTGTGGGCAAAAAGTAGAATTAAAGGTATAGTCTGTGACTTGGGCAACATATTGTCTAGTTTTTACTAGTTTTTATATTTAGATATTTAACATGTGCTTGCTTTATTGTGCGAATCAGCGTGAATATCCAAGCACTGAAATAGTATTGTGTGGATCAGTCACTTTGGTTTCCATTTACAGAGCCAGGACTGTGTACAAATAGAGGATATTCACTAAGTTTGACAAGAACTGCATTGAATTAGAACGACTTACCCCACCTTTAAACTGCTAAAACGAATAAATTAGAACAATCCAAATAACTAAAAGGAAGTTAAATGGGTCATTGCATTACAGCAACAGTACATCTAAAAGTTTAAATAGCCATAAACGGCCATTTTTTATACCTAAATTAGTTCAGTTTAATGTCAGTGCTTCAAATGTGGACTATATATTGCGTGTATGTGAGCTATCGTACTTGTGGGTTCACGTCGGAGCACCAAGCAGGAGTTGGAAGCCGGGGAACAGTTTGGTTTTTACTACTAAATTAAAAGACCCTATCACAGCTAGAGTTGTTCCCACCAGTTTTATCTTACATGGCTGGCTCAGAAAACTAATACAACAACAACAGAAAAAAAAAACACATCTCCTCAAATGGATCCCTTGGATATAATCCTATCAAATAAAGTTTGAGTGGCTGGAGACATTAAAACTTGTGTGAATCCTTAAAGCAGTTTAACAAATCCTTCATTGAACCCGTTTATCACGTCGAGGAGCATCACGTTTCAGCCTCAGACTCGCTCACAGGTGAACGGACCACCCGTGCATAGGAAATTCAAGGAAGCTTTTCAAATCAGAGGAAAAACCATCATCATCATCCCCCGCTGCCTGCCAAGCTACTGTACGACTGACTGGCTGGGTTAGTTTTGGAGTGGAGGTGAAGGTCAGGGACTCGTAACTCCACATTCGCTGTCGCCATTTGCTTGGCAGAGAGATGATCTGACTCACTGCCCGGAGCTCTCATTGGCGTCCAGGGGACTATGGGCTGGTAAATGGTTGGGTCATTTCAAACTGCCGTAATAAAAGCACACTCAGGCCGCAGCTTAAATGAAATACTCAAGGAAACTATTGAGACTGCAGAAGGAAAGTGGAGAGACTGTTATGTGTCGCCAAGGCGTTGTCAACACCAGACAGTCTGGTGTGTTTGCGGCTCTTTTTACAAGGCTTTTTTTTTTTTTTTTTTTTTGTGCTCCAACGTCGGCGGAAGTGTCTCCCCTTTGCTCAGTTCACCAGGTGCTGGTGCGTCATGTGGGAAATGTACTAACCCGTTTTATGAGCGCTGAAGGACGGAGATGATGGGGGCGGCGGAGCTGTGCTTCCTCATATGCTCCTCTCGGGACCCTCAGACCGGCACATTGTGGCGTGCTTTTAACTCGGACCAAATGTTTAAGTGTGAGGTCAGAACAAATACTGCTGTGGGTTTCCCTCGCTGAATAGTTTAAAAACTTCTCTGCAGTGTTGTCCAGTGCCTTGTGAAGCCATGTGTAGCTTCACTGTGCAAAGCAGCTGACCTTCTCTTGTTAGATTTTGGAGTTCCTTAACTAAGCTTGGGTAAATAGCAAAGTATAAATAACTTACTGTTCTTGTAGTGATGTTCTCTGTTAGGGACTCACTCCTGGTTTAGGTGACAGAAAACTAGCAAATAAACTTTGTGGCAGAACTCACTGTCTCCCCCATATCCACATTTCCATTTGTGTACAAAATAAATAAAGCACAATGTGTTAATGTGAGTTTTCAAGATCTAGGTAGGTATCTTTATTGATGTATTTATTCACTAGGGAGAGAGCTAGACTATACCCACAAGCTGCCTACTTGCAATATAGATAATTTACTGTTCTTGAAGTGTTATTGTCTCATTGAGGGAGTCATTTAGGGTTTAGGTGACCAAAACCCAGCAGATGACCTGTTTGTGGTGGAACATGTTTGCTTTTAGTCCGTTTAAAGGAATAGTTTAGCATATTTGTAAACACATTTGCAAAAAGGTTCCACGTATAACTAATCCTAAATTCAAGCATCTGTTTCTTTGTGAGAAAACAATATGTAAAAGTGTGTAAAAGTGTGAGTTTTGTAAATCTCTTCAGGTGTATTTATTATTTATGGAGAAAGCGAGGCTAGCTGGGCTGTGTCCATGTTTAGTTGGGCTAAAAACACCAGCCTTCAGCTTCTTATTTACTTAAATCCGTCTTTTTGATGCCATTTATGAAAAGAAACCAAGTAATTTATATTGGAAATATTTTTCCAGTCAATTATCGAGCATATAACTTCTATAACAGCACACAACTGACCCTAAATATACATTTCTGTTTGTGTGAAGAATAAACAAAATAAAAACTGTTGGATGTTTTTTGTGCTTTGTAACCTGTGGCTTTAAAGCAAGATATTAGCATTTTTTTTCAATATATTAAAAAAAAAAAAGGTTCCCAACATAACAAATCCTAAATTCACACATCTGCTTGTGTGTTGGAAAACAACATACAATTCTCCAAAGGGAGTTTTACAAACTTCTTGAGGTATATTTATTTGCTGTCTCCATGTTTAACTCGGCTAAACACACCAGCCTCCAGCTTCTTACTTGATTTCTTTCTGTTGCCATTTATGAAAAGAAACCCTGTTCGTCTTATTGGAAATCGATTATCAATAAAGCTCCAACACATAACTGACCCTGAATTACAGTATAAAGAAAGTACTGCAGGCTATATCAATTTGAGGTTAGGAGGCTTTGTAAGATGTATTTATTCACATTGGAGGGATCTTTGCCGGCTGTTTGTGTAGTTTGCGCGGTCATTAAAAGAAATAGTTTAAAGTGCTTTTACATTAAATAACTTGCTTTTTTAGAACTGAATCCAAAAAATGAAATGCTAAAAAGCGAAACATGCAAGAAAAGTTATGTGATATATATATTTTATTCAATAAACAAATGCTCCTATGTTTGTATCTCAAATGATCAAATTAGATCCTTTACAGCTGTGAAGTAGGACAGCGCCATTAAAAGTGATAGACTGTGTTTGCAGATTAACCCTTGCATGTCTCTCAGTATTCTGGCAGGATCACTGAGCTGGACAGACGTCTCTCCACACCGACAGATAGCTGGTGCTTGCAGAACAACAACAGTGGCGTGACTCAGTGAGAGTTTTCTAAAAAAGACAGCTGTGTTTGGGATTTCTTCAAATTTGGCCTAGTTAGCTGTTTTTCTCCCCTCGGTGTCATTTGAGTGATGCAACAGATAGGACACATAAACATCTCAGCTGTCCGTAGGTCATGCGTGGTGTGTGTTCCAATCGCCAGATAAAAACTTGCCAACCGGTGTTTATATGACAGCAAAGAGATTATATTTTCTCAATATGGTCATCAGGCGTAAGTTGAAAAGTTCAACGCTGAAGTTTTGTTTTTTTTATGATCGCTCAGAACAGTCGAGCACTAACATGTAATTTTCCACAGCTCGTCTCTGTAGTGCTGCTGTGTATTTTGTACTTCACGTATGATGAAACGAGTCTGCCAAATCAGGTATTCCCTTCATACGATGCGTGCTTTACAGTATGTAGGGCATTTTCATCCTCAGGCAACAGATTAGGGTTGATGACACCATCCTTTTAAGTGCAGTATCACACCCTCTAAGCAGCCACTTTGTCGAGAGCGTTCTTTTACCAGCGCACATGAACTCATAAAGGTTACGGCAAACTTTTTCAGACTGTAATTTCCATTTTTCTGCCGTCAAACTGAACTAGACGTCCAGGAAAATGTTCGAGAGTTGAAGGCATAAAATGAGAAGTGCGTTCATGCCTTATCGTGCATTCCACATATTGCGTTTCATCGTCATACTATGTTACATAAAAATAACAGCGCCTCAGATTCTTTTCATGTAAAGCAATGAGCCGACAGCAGCTCCCTGTCTGCATGTAAAAACTTGTGTTTTCCGTGTCGCCCTCTTCTGATTTTTATCTTGTGGATCCCCATCACTCAGCTTTTTCTCCCGTCTCGTTATCTTTCAGGTGGTCAGGGCTCGACTGGAGGAGCGGGGCGTGGTGGTACGTGATGTGAAGCTCAACGGCTCGGCGGCCAGCCACGTCCTTCACCAGGACAACGGCCTTGGCTACAAAGACCTGGACCTGATCTTTGGACTGAGTCTGACCGATGACAAAACCTTCCGACTGGTGAAGGACGTGGTGCTGGACTGCCTGGTGGACTTCTTGCCTGAAGGGGTGTGCAGGGAGCGAATCACGGCCCTCGCCCTGAAGGAGGCGTACGTGCAGAAACTGGTGAAAGTCTGCAACGACACGGACCGCTGGAGCCTCATCTCGCTGTCCAACAACACCGGCAAGAACGTTGAACTGAAGTTTGTGGACTCCCTGAGACGGCAGTTCGAGTTCAGCGTCGACTCCTTCCAGATCACTCTGGACTCGCTGCTGCTCTTCGATCGCTGCTCGGAGACGGCCATGTCCGAGACGTTTCACCCAACGGTGCAGGGGGAGAGCATGTATGGAGACTTTGAGGAAGCACTGGGTCACCTTCGCTCCAAGACCATCGCCACCCGCAGCCCAGAAGAGATCCGGGGCGGCGGCTTGCTCAAGTACTGCCACCTGCTGGTGCGTGGCTTCCGGCCGGCCTCCGAGGCGCAGATGAAGCAGATGCAGCGCTACATGTGCTCGCGCTTCTTCATCGACTTCCCCGACATAAGCGAGCAGCAGAGGAAACTGGAGACGTATCTGCAGAACCACTTTGCAGGCATGGAGCACAAGCGCTATGACTACCTGGTGACGTTGAGGCGAGTGGTGGATGAAAGCACTGTGTGTCTGATGGGCCACGAGCGCCGCCAGACGCTGGCACTTATTTCTGCCCTGGCGCTGCGCGTGATGGCCGAACAGAACGCTATCCCCGCTTTGGCCAACATCACCTGCTACTACCAGCCCGCTCCCTATGTCAGAGACGTCAACTTCAGCAATTACTATGTGGCACAAGTTCAGTCACCCATGGCGGCGTGCAGTAACTCTTATCAAACGTGGCTGCCTTGCAGCTGAGTAGTGACTTTACAGACGTGTGGAGAGCTTTCTGTTGTAACTTAACATTGATGTTAGTTGAGCATTCGTTACCTGTAATGTCCACAGCGAGCAACAGCGTCGTGTTCTGGCTCCATCTTAGTTGCAGGAAACAATCTGCTGCCCTTCTACCCAGCGTGAGCGTGTCCACTGAGTTTGAGAGCTCTTCCCAGCTCCGATATCCTTTTGGCTCTGGTCTGTTTTTGCTGGACCGACTAGCATTCTGAAGCATGAAATACTCTCATGAATGTATAAGAAGCCTGTATTAAGTAAATATCGTGCACCATTTCATTTGTTATTGACTTAACACATTTTTTTCTTGTTTGTAATGACTGTAAGAGAGACAAATAGAAAAACAAAAAATACGAGAAGGGAGACAGCATCATTCTGTTTTGTCCTGCATTCTCTGATCAATTCGTTACACGGTCGCTCTCGTTTACATTTTTTATGTTTCCGTTCAATGCCCACAGCTGTGCAGTGAAATCTGTGATATTTACGTCTAAATTGAGCGATGACAGAAAAAGCTGAAAGGGTTGTCATGATAAAGTACAGCCAAACAACTTCTAAACCAGCTGCAAATGTGTGTTTAATATGCTGTTAAAAACATTTTTTTTAAAAATCCGAGAAGCAACTCAGCTCAGCCGGAAAGCAGCTGGAGCTCAGTCGGAATGAGACGTATCCGGATCATGGACATATGGTGTCAGAATGCTCCGTTTGTCTGTAGCAATGTGGCTTTTTTTTGTTTTCTTGCCCTTTGTGGATAAAAAATGAATTCATCTTTGTTTTTTTTTTGCCAAATCTCATATGAAAACCGTTCCACTAAGTTATATTGATTAATACTGCTGTAAAAAAACAAAAAACAAAAAAAACAATCTCATTCGAGCCATTATAACTATACCTTTTTATTCTGTTGTTGTTTCATAACCGATGTGGACATGTATGAAAAAATATGAAGGCTTAGTGTATGACAGAGGAACTTTGTCAGTTCTGTTTCTTGTCTGATGGAGGCTTGTATTGGGTCTTTAATGAAATGTAAATACTTGGTACAAAACCAGAAAGCTGTTTTTTTTTTTTGTTGCTGTTGTTCTGTCTGTGGTTTCAGCTGACCTGATTAGGAGGGAAAAAAGGACCAAAGAAATACTTTTTTGTGTGTAGCATGACAAACAAAGACTGTATGTTGTTCCAAGTGCCTGAATATGACCGACATCTTTATAGTAGTTGCTATGTAAGAACTGTTTTTTGAATCTTTTTCATCCAGGTTACTGTACATTTCTATATCCAGGGTCAGGGTATTTGTTTTTAAATCATTAAAAGAAAAAAAAAAATGTCAACAACTGAAAGATGGTGGTACATTGGTCTTTCTTTACACACTCTGGGATGTAAGATAAGGACAATCTGTTCTAATATGCTCCAGTTCACATAAATTAGTCTGGGGATGTGCGTAATGAATGCATGCTTTATCTCCATTCTCTGTATCTCACTGTCTCGGTTTAAATATCTCCCTCTGTCTATCTTTTGCTATCTTCCTCCATCACACACACAAACTGCCTTGTGTGTTGTCTGTGCTCCGTCAGCCAGACACCGACTGGCCCAACACAAACACTCACTTGTTCCAGCTCTGTGCATTTTCCGCCCCTTTAGAAACGGAGTCCCCTGAGCCTGAGCCTGTACATTAGCTATTTCCTTCCAGTTGTGCATCCGACGAGGGCCTTATTCGGAGAGAGGGGAGGGGAGCTCGCCGTTGCTTGTCTTGGATAGACTGAGCTCTAAAGGGGGCAGCTGAGGACCAGGTGGTGAAACGGAACCGCTGACTTTTCAGCAAATGTAATGATGCATTCCAGCACTTGGCTTCTCGCGTGATCAAAACAGTCCAGTATTTTATCCTCACTTAGAGCAACATTTCTCCCACTATGGCACTTTATCCTAATTACTTTTGCATTGGGGAGGACTTCTTGAGATTTAGTAGAGCATGAAATGGCATGTAGCTGGGAGACACCTGCTTACAATTGCTTTCTAATGGAGACACAAAGTACTTGGCCGTGGAGGAAGTGCTGGAGCACTTTAGTGAAGCACTCACTGATTTCTTCAATAAAAGTTAATGTGGAAAAAAAAAAAAGCGTCTGTCAGAGTGATTAAAGGGCCAAGATATAAAAGTGACAAGGGAAATCTCCCTCCCTGGATTAGCTGTCAGACTTGTCTCCCAACTGTTACAGAAACACTCAAGGAAGCATGGGACACCCCTAGAGGGTTCCATTGGGATAAATAAGCATTAAGCTTACAACTGAGACAGAGCTTGTCTTAACTTTAACAAACCAGCGATTCCTGTGCCTGGTGGCCAGACCTCAGGAGTCATTTCGAGCTGGGAGGAAGCGCTCTGTGAATGTCTCGTATTAATTAACAACCTGCAGCAAGCATGTAGATGTGCTGAAGGTTAATTTACTGGCAGCTATGGCTCTATTAATGACAGAGATAGCTTGTCGGTCCGTCGGCCGGATGGATTGCCATGAAATTTCACACAGACGCTCGTGGTCCCTGCAGGTTCAGTCTTGCAGATTTTGATGGTCCTGTAAAAATGTTGTAAACACATTCACGTCCCTCTCAGTCTTTATTGTTACAGGTGATCCCCTCGCTTTCCATTTCGCACCATTATAAGGTCAGAAAAACAATGACAGTGTCCTTAAGGAGAATCACAATCAAACTCTGAGTGTTCAGCTTATTAAATTTAAAGAAATCCTAGATTACCTGGCTGCCTATGATCAGGGATATTAATAAAGATACTTCAGATTAAAAGTTTACTCTTCATTTTTGTTTCCCAGTGATGTATTGTGTAATCTTAGCTATCAGTGCAAAGTGCTGATTCTGTTCTGCACGGATTGTTTCAAAACTTGGGTCCACAGTGAAAATGTTCTCCAGGTTGACCATCTTTCATGAAGCATCGCAAAAACTGTTGGATTGCTTGCCATTCATTTTGGATCAGACATTCCTGTTCAAATGAGTAGAAGGCAGCATGCACATCAGTTGCTTGGAATCAAAACCCCCAGACATTTGATATATTAAATTCTTGAAATCACTGAACATCATATCACCTCTGATTTAATTTATTCCACCGGTCTACACCCCCTACAACTTTTTTGAGCTGATTTTGGACCATTGCAATGTGCTGGATCCAAATATTACATTGGTTTTGCTCAATGAGGTCAAAATTTTGAATTGATAAAACATGCAATTTACTTGTATTTACCTTTACAAATGTTTATGCTCATCAACTTTTGGATCATTTCCCTCATGAAAAGGATTAGAAAATTAAATCTGATTTCATATGAGAAATGCTAAAAAAAAAAAATCAATCGCTCATGTCAAAATAATGTAATTGATTTATTGGTAAAAATCGATTTTTGGCATAAAAACCTGACCTGATACAGAAAAGCAGACGTCATTTTGGATTCAGCATTGCAAAAATGTCCTAAACTAGTTAAAAAATCCTAGACACCTTCAAAAAAGTATTTTTTTGTAACCCAGTGTTGTTAGTGTATTTTATCTCATGGATATGCGTGTTTCAGAATGTATTTTTTTCAATATATCAGACATTCATGTTCCCTACAAGCTGATCTGTCACAACCCCGTCCTCTGACTGTCCAGAGCACCACCATAAGGTCAAAGTTTCAGTTCACTATCTATGCAAACACCATAAGATCTAATGTCATTTCCAACAGCTGCAGCTCTGCTTTTTGTAATTAAAACTTTTTACAGACTAGCATATGGCATGCTAATGTTAGCATTCAAGTCTAATGCGTCTTTGCCTCGGCTTCATTAAGTGTCTAGCGTGGCTATAGACACTTAGGGACCACATGCATTCATTCAAAGTGAACTGCAGTGAGGACTTTGGTATTAAACTGGTCTTTGAGTTTGCAATGAAAACAGATGTCTCAGAAATATCCATCTGATGCCATTTCAACAAGAGCAACAATAAATACTTACAGCAAATGTGCAGCCACAGTGGAATAATGCTTAAACTCTAAATAAATCACTAATTATTCCCTGCCCATGCGGCAGATGTGATTCTTTTAGTCCCTATGAAGCTTGTGAAGGCAGCAGGACATATTTGCTGCTAAACCTGTATTTCCTGATTTGTAAAGTGAAGTCGGAGCACATAGCCAGTGTGGACTGTCCAGTTTGTTTAGCTCACTGCAGGTTGTTCCATCTGGTGTTTAGGTGGGATGTGTCAGAATACAGTAGCTCATCTGGTCTGTGTGTCATTGCCTCTTTTCCAGCCTTCGTCTTCTCATGAAACAATACATTTTCCTGGTGAAGCCTCTTGTGATGAGACCAGTGATGTGACAGCTTCAGGGTGAATTTATTCATCCCGACACCCTCCAATCTATATTCAGCTCCAGGTAGCTCTTTGGTTCTTTGGGCTGCTTAAGCCAAAATAGCTGGGGTACTATGATAAAATCCATGTTCCAAGACATACCACTTGTCATGGTGTTTGCACAGTTAAAATAGGACCCTCTTGTTTTTTTGTTTTTTTTTACATAAAATATTACAAAAGGCTAATCTACTGTGGAATATTTCAAATGCTTTAAAGGCTTGTGGTTGTGCAGCAATAAAACAAACCTTGATGTAGGCTTTGTGCCAAGAAGGTTCATTTTTTTCTGTAACACTGGCCAACCACTTTCTCCAAGATTAGCTGCCTACGTTATCCACCTTAGATTTAAGGCCAGGTAGCCCCCATTGTGCTTTTCTTGGGTAAATACCACGGGTAGATCTGACGCCGTGGCTCATACTGTTCCCCTGCACCCACCAGTTCTCAGCAGCTTGGCCTTCTCACCCCCATTTTCTCCAGTCTACGTGGGTGGGCCCTTCTGGGTTGAACTCCCACCAGAGACATTGAAGCTTGAAAGGTCTCCTTATCATTTTTTCCCCCTCCCTTTCGTGTCACTCCACTGTGGAGAGCAATCTGTCTCACGACTTGTTGTTCGGAGATGCGGCGTGTTTTCAAGTTGGCTGATTAGATTATGGGAATGCCTTCTTCGTCGGTGACAGGCACCACCTGGGGAATGATGGGAAGAGTCAGGACGAGCGTGGAGCCCAGAGTGCTCTCCAGCGTAACACACTGTTGTCAACTCACAGCTCCCTATCTGGGTATACTGGCTGCCTGGGGAGGTTATAACAGAAAAACAAATCTGTCCTCAGATGAGATGCTACATGGGCGGCTGAATTTTCTCAAACACAGATGAATGTGGTGACCTTTAAAGAGGAAGTTAAAGAAATATTTATCATGGGAGGTGGGGTTAAGGGAAAATTAGAGAGGACGACATTTTATATCAAAGAAAGTGGTGAGAATTATGCTTTCCCAGATTCAGCTGTCGCCATCCAAATTAAGTTCCATAAAAAGTACCGCACGTACAAAGATCCACAATCGAGATATAATAAAAACAAATAAAATTCTTTTATTCAAGAATGATTGAATTGGACTGATACTAATTTCAGTCTTTACGGCTGAAGAATGAAGGAAGTGGTGCTGAAGTTTTTCTCATAAAGTGGTTTTACTGGACTGGGTGGCATTGCTCCATCCATCATCATGTCGTTAGCAAGCAATTCCCAGGATCTCACAGGATTTCTATTTGTAGAATCAGTGGATATTCGGAGCGGCTTCACCATGGTGATGTTTGTTTGTTGTCTTGAAATGCAAAGGGGTTGCCAGTGCCATATAGTGGGCTATAAAACTATGCATTCACCTTGGCTTTTTGGTGCATTTTACGATTCCACCAAATAGTATGGTACTATGGAATCAAAAGAGAGAATAAATTCATGACTTTTACATAAAAATATATAAATAAAAAATTCAGTAAGTAAAACAATATATTTTGCAAATGTTGTCAACATATTTTTGCTCACTTGGGCTCAGCGCTCCTCCCTCCAACCATATGTGTCATATGGAGTAGATTATGTGTGGCCAGAGTTTGAAGCTGACAATTTATTCTTGATATTGGAAACAACAAATAACCTTTATGACGTTTTTTGCAAAATTATTTAAAATCCATAGCGGATATTTCTCATTTACTATTGGTTTTCAGATTCTTAATTTTGTGCTTTGCAGAGTCCCCTAGGCAGCAATTACAGCTGTGAGTTGTTCTTGGTCAGGTTTCTACAGGCTTTGCGATGCTAGACTTGCTTTGTCAGTTTGAATGTGAAGTGTCTGTTCACTGACATCTTCTTGTCCGTGCCCAAATGTTTTATGGGTTTAAAGACTGGGCTCCTGCTGGGCCACTCAAGGACAATCGTAAACTAATCTTGAGAATTCAGTGTTGTGATGTTTGCTATGCATTGATTTATTGCTGAACCGAGCACCAGGTTGCTGCACTTCCATGACCTCTCTGTATCTGACTGCATTCATCCTTCCCTCAACTCTTACCAGTCGCTCTGTCACTACTGTCTAGAAGCAACATCATAGCATGATGCTGCCACTACCATGCTTCAGTATAGGGATAGTATTAACCAGATGAGCGGTGCATGGTGTTCTCCAGAAAAAGGTTTTGACTCTTCAAATCCTTTTTCTTGTGGTCCCAGAGTCATTTGAAAGCAACTTTACAAACTCCAAGCAGGCTTTTATTCCTCTCAACTTTTTATTTATTTTACACCAATTCACGGCATCTAAGGGCACTTTGCATAGTAATGTCAAAACCTTACAATATTATAGAGCGAAACCCAACAGTTTCCCATGAGCAGCAAAACCATGCAGAGGAAAACCTTCTTTTAAACCTCTGACAGAAGCAGGCCCAAGGTGCACATCTGTCTGAAAGTTGATGGCACGAGGTGGGAAAAGATAGTAAAAATATGAGCAAACAACAAGCAAGATAAGCAGCAGGCAGGTTGGTGAGGCCTGACACCACAAGACAGAAGCATGCAGCTCCAAAGCCAGAGATCCCAACAGAAAGGGACAACAAGAGACAAAGAGGACACGACAGTAGAAAGCTTTAGAGTAGCTTCCATCTTGCTATTTGACCATAAAAGCCTTATTGATGTGGGTTGCTGAGATGGTTCCAGCAGGTTCTCCCATCTCTGCAGCAGACTTCTAAAGCTTTGTTAGACAGATCATTAGGTCCTTTTTCAAGTCCCTAACCTGGAGCACACTTGCATGCTTACTCAGTTTGGACAGATGGCTAACTATATGAAGAGTCCTGGTAATTCCATCCTTTTTCCATTTCACAGATAAGGAAGCTAAAAATACTAAAAAAATAAGCTTTAGAAATGGTTTCATACCCTCGCCCTGAAATACACATCACCATACTTTCTATCATGGAGATCTACAAAGATTTCCGAGGACCTGAGGCTGGAGCTTTGTCCTGACATGTAATGTGAATTGTTGGATCTTATACTGTATATGCAGGTGTGTATCTACGGCATTTAAAACCAATTCAAATTCCCCCGGAGGGATTCATATCAGGTTCTATACGTAGCTCCAGAATAATCAAAGCAAACAAAATACATCCGACCACAAAATGGAGCACTGCCATAAAGGGTTTGAATACTCTTTACTCTTTGTCATTGTGGATTACTGAGTGCACATTTTATTCATTTAAAATAAAAAAAATGAAAACACAACAATATTATAATAGTTTAAAACTTAATTCAGGATGAATATATGGAATGTTACTTGCTGTCACCTGGACATATATTGATAATCTTTACTTGGACTATTCTTTTTATATGTCCCCAATAATTGATTGTACTGTGTATTTTTTTTTTGTTTTGACTTTTGTAAAAAAATGACTTTATTATAATTATTATATTTGTTGTAATGTATTAAAGTGTTGCTATTGTCAGCAGGCCTTGTTCTGCCAATACACAGACATTTTTGTCTACAGGATGTATTCTACAGGTTAGGTTTATATCTCATTTCTCAAAGTCCTAAAATGGTCCAACCAATGTTGTGCTCTGAGCTGGATCTCGGTATCAGTGATTTTCCGATTTGAAGATTGAAAATGAAGTGGTTTTTTTTGTTGTTGTTGTTTTTTTAACCTTGTTTCCATGTCCTGCATATGTTTTTTTTTTATGCTGGAAGACATATAATGAATGAAATTAGCAGACTATACAATGGTTGAGCATTTCTACCTTGCAGTGTGTGATGACAGCCTCAAAAACACACAGTATATTCAGACTTCCAAGGTTTCATTCATAACTGCCTGAGAAACCAGTCCTCTTGCAGGATGGGATTTTCTGCATCATTACTGTTCCTCAGAATGGGTTCCTGCTTCAAACATGTATGGGTAAATTACTCCGAAACCACAACTTGTCAAATCACAGAGCTAATATGAACTACACGTATCAATCAGCAAGTGGAGAAAACAGACATAAATAAACAAATCTCACAGGATCACAGGTTCTGACATGGACACTCCACAGAAGCACACTGGTGAAGAAGGCCTTTCAGCATCTCTACCACCTCAGAGCATCCTGGCGGGTAGCATCACCACCTGGATGGGAAGTTGCACAAAACAGGACTTCCTGGCTCTCAGGAGGACGGCCTGCTCGACTGAGCATAGAATCAGAACCGCCCTCCCCCACCTGCAGGACTTCTACAACAAATGGTGCAGATCCAGGGCCTTAAAAATCACACAGCAGCCAAGTCACCGTAGAAACAGAATGTTTTCCCGCTGCCTTCAGGTAGACGCTACCTGAAGGCCAACACAGACAGGATGGAGCTTCTTTCCTGAGGTCATTTGCATTCTGAACAAGAACTGAAAGGACTTTACTGGGCAAACATCCACATTGACACACAGCACACTCCATATTGCACATGACGCACACACATTCATACATGCACACACACTCTGCACTCATGTGGGGAAATCCAGACATTTCTCATTTTCATCTTTTAGCCTACAATTGAAGTTCAACCAAAGTTTAAAAAAGAAAAAAGTTGTTAAATTAGGATGTGATTTGTCCGGTATTTTTGTGCAAATCCTGCTCTAGTGCATAACGTTACACGGTGTTTTCACATATTAGGAATGAAAAAAATAACATAACCCAAAGAGACATACAGACAAAACCACAAGACATAATGTAGAGGTATTAAATCAGAAACCTTCTTCCCTTGGCTGTGATACTTTCAGTCTCTAAGTCTCAGAACAGCTACTTAATGGACCTTACTGTGAGAATATTTTTTCAGCTGCTGTCTCCACAGTCAAGAGCAAATTGACAGTCTCAGATTTAAAAAGAAAATCATCTTTCCCCTTTTTTATGAAGCTTAAATGAGTAACATGCACTGAAAGACAAAAAAAATAATAATCATTCTTCTATAAAACCACAGAGGAATCAGTTTGTGTCTCCCATTTCTTGGGCAAAAATAAGTACAGAAAAAACTTTCCATAAAGACCAGTTCAGCGATGAATCAATCACCAAACTCCAGCAAGTCAGAATCTTCTTGTACCGACACATGCTGCATAATTCCTGCAGCAGCTGAATTTATTTTTCCAAAACAAGCAGAACAGAATTGTCCTTCTGTGCATTCACTGCTCTCACCACTTTATTTGTACAAATTAGTAAGTAACCTATAATTTACAACAACATCACAGGCGATGAAGAGAAGCCTCTGTCTGTGTTTTCAGGACAAAAAAGGAGCTGGAACACAGACGGGCTGAACGCTGAATTCTGTTGAGTCACTCCCAGACTGCAAATAATGAACTGTATTTTTAAGAGAGTCCCAGACCATTGAGGGTGTAGACTATAAACAAAAAGAGACACCGTGTGACTGAACGACACGGTTTTGGGAAAGATTTGCTGAATGGAAAATGTCACGTCTCGAAATGCCACAGTGAGTTGTTTTTTGTTTTTTTTTTATGGATGATTCAGCTCACGGGCGTTTGCCGCTCACGTTAAATGGTAAAAACTAACCGTATGATAATGACATCTGCTCAGGTTGAACACCAGCCTGCTTTCATTTGGTCCGGACGAAGACGGGCGGGGGTGGCTCCCTTCTCTTATCCGACCGGCTTCCTGACAGCCACGGTAAACACTGGCCCTCTGAAAGGTCACACTGTTTGTCACCCTTGGGCCCCTTGCGAGGAGCTCTCCTCTCATAAATATTAATGGCCACTGTACCAAATGGGGGCCTCTGACTGTTAACAACGGGTGTGGAGGATGCGAGGGAGGGCTGTTCCTTTTAACGCCGCGAGAGGCTATTCCACTGTGGGGCCATGGGAAAACAAGAGGGGCGGACCTGGAAAAGTCTGGCCCCTGCTCCTGGCATATGGATCTTCTTAGCCCAAAGTGACTGATTCCTTTTGGCTTTGATGGCCTGGTGCTCGCTTTGGCTCTGGAAGCAAAATCAGCGACAGCAGACAGTTTCATTGCCGACTACATTAGCTCTCCACTTGAATAACCCGAGCTGTAAATTCCCCCCCCAAATAATTGATCACGTTCCAGCCGCTCCAGCTGTTCGAAGCACCCAGCTGGGTTAAAACTGTACAGTAAGCCTTGTTTATCAGTTGGCCTCAGACAGCTTATGTAACAGGGTTATATAATAATATGAGCCACACAGCTTAGGTGTACCATGCTTCCCCATGAGGTCCATACCATATTACACACAAACCCCCCTCTCCCTTAAAGAAAAAGAGCCTCAGCACATCTGGTTGTCCACTGATTTCAACCGCAGCCAAATGATATGCAGACAGCAGCCAGGATGGGCAAAAAGAAGCTTTGTTTTGGATCAAGACAAATGTGAGTCTGTGAAAAAAATGGGACTTTTGAAGGATGTAAGCTTGATTTGGAATCATCTGGATTTCAAAAACATCCCCAGCCTCGAAAAATGCGTCATTCCTGAGTGTAAAATATGCTTTCTCTGATACTCCAAAAGACAGCATCAATTTATTTGTAAAAACCACACACGACAACTCAAATAATGGAATTTGGAAGGGATGAGAGGTGTGAGTCAACTCCCATAAAACATCAGGTATAAAAATGTATTATTTTAAGCACACTGCATGTACCTCCTGTGTCACGGGGGGGCAATCGGGGAACCCAGGAGCAGACACAGATCAGGCTGACAGGCAGGTACAATGCAAAAGGATTTTAATAAGGCAGAAACAAAACTGAAAACTAAATACAAGGGTGTAGACTAAACAGAACGAAACAAATAGACAGAATTCAAAAAAGGCCGAAACTACAAAACCAGAGAAAACTCCTACTAAGAACGGAGGGGGAAACCTAAGGGATTCTAAGTTACAAAAAAAAAACAGGGAAACTAAAAAAAAAAAAAAAAAAAAAAAACACAAAAAAAACCAAAAGTTGTCCAGAACAGTCTGGCAGATAATCTGAAGTCTATAGGGGGAGAAAAAAAACAAAACCACCAAAAAACAAAGCCGGCAGGCAGTCCAGAAACAGGTCATAAACAACAGTTCAAAAAACCAAAACCAAAACCCATCAGGTGGTTGGGGTCGAGGTCGGCAACGGACGAGACGGAGACCCTCGGGCGGTCGGGCTGGAGGCCGGTGACGGAACCCATCAGGGGGCCGGCGACGGACGAGACGGAGATCCTCGGGGGGCCGAGCTGGATGCCGGCGACGGACGAGACGGAGATCCTCGGGCGGCCGAGCTGGATGCCGGCGACGGACGAGACGGAGATCCTCGGGCGGCCGAGCTGGGGGCCGGACTGGAGTCCGGCGACGGCGGAGGCGACATCCCTCTGGGGGCCGGACTGGAGCCCGGCGACGGCGACATCCCTCTGGGGGACGGACTCGGGCCGAGAGCCGGCGACGGCAGAGCCCCTCTGGGGGGCCGGACTAGGGCCGAGAGCAGGTGACGGCGGAGCCCCTCTGAGAGCCGGACTAGGGCCGAGAGCAGGCGACGGCGGAGCCCCTCTGGGGGGCCGGACTAGGGCCGAGAGCCGGACTAGGGCCGAGAGCAGGCGACGGCGGAGCCCCTCTGGGGGGCCGGACTAGGGCCGAGAGCCGGACTAGGGCCGAGAGCAGGCGACGGCGGAGCCCCTC
>NW_007579106.1:92051-110806 GCF_000690725.1 Stegastes partitus | reverse complement strand
GAGAGGGAGAAAAAGAGGGAGACAGGCAAGGGCTGGGGGGTCATGACATCCTGCCTGCTAGCGCTGGGCCTCATTTTTCTCTCAATTGGATTTTCCCACAGTTGCACACTGTATATCAGGAGTAGCAAAGCGAGGCAACATTTCACCACCAGTGTTGATGTTTCCTTATGAAATACGGCTCAGCAGGCAATGGCATCAGGGCTCCATGCTGAGGAGGAGGCAGAGAGGGTTGATGGATGAGCCACAAGGCAGGGGCTTGAGTTTGACTCACTGTAAGCAACGGGGAATGACATCTGATCTGCTCAGGTGGAGACGGACAGGCCTGCCTCTGTTTCCATCTAAACCTCTGCGAGGTTCTGAATCAGCCCGCGGCGAAAGGTAAATCATATCTTAACCCCTCGGTTAGCATGTCAGAGAAGCTTCAGATTTACCTCTGCAGTTGATTGTCTGAAAAATTACGGGGACCCCCTGCCTTCCATAAAACGCAGCACCATAGGTCGTTGGTGCAAGTCGCTTATTACCAGTCTGGGGACATACTGTGAGTGTAGAGTAACATAAAGGTGCTTTCCACTTCAGGAGCTTTTTTTTTTTTTAGAGCAGTCGGATCTTTAATCATGTTGTGACCGCAAGAACCGTCTCCAAGAAAAGAAAGACTACTTACTCTGCTGTACAGTGTGATTGGTTTAAGTCAGGGAAGGCAAAAGCTGACTTAGTTTAACTCAGAAACACCGTTTTTCTGCCCTTTTGATGTCCCCTGTTCAGTCGTACGTCTCTCTCAAACATCAGCATATAAAGTTCACCATATAGCCAAACATAGCAAAACCTCCATTGTCCATTTTTCTATTTGCTGACAGGATTAGAGTTACGCCCAGTAGGCTAACTACTATGTGACACACTTGGAGTTGACGTTGCGGTTGAAGCTGGTGGAATGGAAATGTTTGTGTCACCTCATGCAGGTTTCTGTAGTGGAAAGCCACCTATAGTTCATAGACAGAGGAGATTGGGGTGGATGGGTTGGACATAAAAAACTGTCAACTGCTTCAAAGCAACCGTAATTGTTCCAAAACTTTAACCAGGTGTTTTTTAAATTTTAATTAGGACAAAGTAATTAACCCCAACCCTGAACCTTAGCTATGACATTTCCCGAAGCCCATCAAAGTTAATTTTGTGCCTAAAGCTAAACCTAATCCTTGAACGCAGCACTGTTGCTTCAGAAAATGGTTGGTTATTTATGGTTCAACAGTCATACTTAGGACTTGTTGAAACAATCAACTTTGAGAGCATCATAAATGTAAGGAGAAACACTTTATCAGGACAGCGATGCACAATTCACTTAAACAGATGCAGTTTATTCCTACAATCCATCAATGCCAAGAATAAGGTTGTAAATTAAAAGAGAGGAAACTGTAAACTCCATTTGGCAATCATAAAGTAAACGGACAGTTATGCAATCAATTGTGTGTGTGCCTAGAAACACACTGAAGTAATATCCGTGACATTTTCATTTGCACAAAATCTGTCTCCCTGCTCTCCGGGGTAAGATGAAATATGACAACAAAAAAATGTATACAGACAGTTCATGAAGGCGTTTTCATTTCCTTTCCTCTGCAGGTGAACACAAGACTGGCAGGGCTGCACAGACGGAGAAAGAAAAGAAAGCATGACCGACAGGCTCTCACTATATTAAAGTGATGAAAGGAAAGAATTCCAGAGTCGTCTTTAAGCTTTAAATTGACAGTTGATGTTTTAAAAGATCTTCATCGTGATGGGAGGTGAAGCGATGGATGTAGCTAACGTTATTTTTTCTGAGCTGTTCTTTTTCCAACAGGACCTCGTTTCAACAGATAATCTGATATGTAATAATGTATGTGTGAACTTAGTGTTAAATTAAAAATTGCATCCCATCGGACATCATTTGAGATGTTCATGAGCTTCATTTGACCCTGTGTGAGCTGAGCTTTAAGCTCGCTCTAGTGAAGTGTGAACTACACTGGACACACATACATGAGAGTGTTGTCACGCTTTAGATTTTACACTTATGAAATGGTAAATGTAAGTATAAATGTATTTCTCAAAACTCTCACATGCAGTGATCTCCCGAGTTGGTGCCATCCCAGTGAGGATGCAGGCAGTCAGGAGAGACGCTGCACACAACTGTGTTTACCAAGAACTTAACTTCTTTATTTGAAGTGAGGGAGAGCCAGGAGAGCTGTTTTTCTCCTGATTCCAGACTAAGCAAATCCTCGCTAATTCACCTCCAGCTCCACTGAACACACACATAAAAGCAAAAATGAAATAAAATAGAAAATGCACAACTCCATGTTCTAAAATGTCAAACTATTTTTAAAAAATCTACTGAAGCATATGGTGGCGATGAAGAGGTCACATTTTCATTTAAAATATTAGATAAGTCCAGCCACTAACTTTCTGCCATCAGACTGCTTCATGTTCTCCTTCCAACTAGTGGGATCATTTTCTTAATTCTTTGGCACAAAGGGTGTTTTTTCCCCATTGACAGATTGCCAAGATAGTGAGACTGAGGATGTGGGGAGGTGCAACAACGTGCATCAGCTCCCACATAATGACTCAGATTAGCTGAGTCATAATCACTCAGCCCGACATGATTGACCTATTTAGAGCGAGACAAACACAAACACGCAAATCACCTCTGTCACCCTCACCTTTGTCGTACCACCTACTGTCCAGTGATGTTATTGTAACAGTATCCCGCTGTGTCAAGGGTCTCTATAAACAGTTTGTGTTCCAGAGTATGTAAAAAAAAATCAAACAGATTTTTGATGTGGACATTCGTCACAGTTCTGGCCTGTTTCAGGGTTTTTTCTTTTACTGTCAGCGTTTTCTCTCTGAGTGTGTGTGTGTGTGTTTGTCTGTGTGTATGTGGTGACTTTACCTGATTTTAATTGAACAAAACTCTTTGAAATAACGGTATAAGATTTATTATTTTAAAATCCTCAATGTACATAAATGTCTTTTAAATAATAACAAATATCTGTAAAATAATGATATATTCACAGATTTAAATATAATTTTAAAAAAAGTGCAATTTCCAGTCAAATATTGCAAAATGGCAAATTACCATTTATATATATATGAAGTTGGTGTTTGTGTAATTCAGTGAATATTTACAATATTTACATTAACAATAAATAGATAAATATATAAAAAATACTATCTGCTTACTAGCTTTGTTTAGACCTTCATCAGCTGAATATGCAAATGTATTCTTGATCTTGTTGATAGTAGTCTTAGAAAAAAAACACTCAAAAACATAAAATTACTAAATCAATTACAAATTTTATGTGGCACTTTCAGTTGTGTATATGCCATGGCCTTCATCAGCTGAGTGCAGAAGGTTTATTATTGGTCTTTAAAAAAGCAGCTATACCATCAAAAAATTATTTTTTTTTTAAGAAAAAGTAAAACTCAAGGTCCACTTACTTGCTTTTTGTTGCAATTTCTAAAGCCTTCAACTACATCACCTCAGATGTGGTTGAAGGTCCACAAAATAGAACAATAACAATAATAATACATGTGATTTGAGTAAAGTGCCTTACAATACACACAAGGACACTTTACAAAACAAAACAAATACAATAAGTATTAAATTACAGAAGCAAAAAAAAACTGACAAAGCAGTTGCATTCAGGTGGGACATGCGGTCCAAAACAGGTGAGTTTTGAGTTAGGCTTGAAAGTAAAATATATCTAAATCATCAAACTGTGATTTCTAAGAGGTAAAGTAAATGATAAAAAATGTTTTTTATTTTAAATTTTCTGGTGCTTTTTTCCCTCCATCATAACAACATAGTGAGTTCCTTGTGTTGGTTTCACTATCAGCTGCACTCCCTTTAACATCCTCCCCGATCCCTTATAATCGACTGTCTGTCTGATGTATTTTGCTGCACTATGACCCTAAGAACCACCCTTAAATGTACCATTCATACAATGGCGGCTCCTTTCATCTCCATCCATCCCTGCCCTCCTCCTCCTCCTCCTCCTCTTCACCTCCCTCCTTCTCTGCACATTCATCCTCTTTTTTTTTTTTTTTTTTTTCTGCCTTTCTGAGATTGATCAAATATTTGCTCTTCATGGGCCCGGGCCTGTTTATTTTCTAGAGTGCGTTTTCAGCAGCGGTCGGGCCTGTGCGGTGGTTCAACAGTGCCGTCTCAGACGTCCCAGTGTTTGGCTTAGTGGCTGGGGACGGAGGCCGGGCTGGTGTCCGGGAGCTCTGAGTGCGCCGGCAACGTTGGCTGCTCTCCCTTCGCTGGGCAAACTGGGCCTGTGAGCCTCACACACACTGTGGCCATTCACTCTCCCAAGCACACACAGGATAGAGTATGGATTGTTTAGAGGCCAGTGGCAATGCCAGGAATGCTGAGCCCCAGTTCCTCTCTGGGAAAAAATGGTATTTGGTTCTCTGCCTCTCTTTCTCTCTCTCTCTCTCGCTCTCTGTCTTTGAAAGGCTGCAGCAGTCTGATGAGAGGGATCACTAGGTGCATAAGCCGACCTGTTTCCTCTTTCCTGCAGATTCCAGCCTGGCCAGTCAGAGAGGGCCTCCCAGCCAGAGGAATCCTAAGGAGAGCCACTGCCTTCCACATCGGTATTTCCTGACCCAGTCCCACATCCTCAGTGGCTCATTCACAGTTATAGCAACAAAAAAACAGAAAGCTATATAGAGATGCACACATAAAATATCCAACTTTAACTCAGCATCGGTAATAAACATTAATTTAGAATCTAAAACCATACAAAGAACTCCCTATGCGCTAATAGAAGCTGATGTCCAGCATTTCTATTTTTAACAACTTTTTAAATCTACTTTTTTCATTTTGCATTTTATATTAATTAGTTAACTCGCTGTTTATTGGCTGAGAGCACTTTTGCTCCTGTGCGATGATCCTCCATGAGTGTGCATCATCATTTCCATTAGCTTCAGTGGACGTAAGATGGAGATGATCTTTTAGGGCTTAAAGAGTTTCTCCATATGCAGGTCCACGAGCGTCGAGTCGTGTGGACCCCGCCATCCCTGCTGATCTAATTTGTCCAATCTCGGCCCCCAGAGCTGTGCGTGACTGCGTGTCCACTTAACAGCTTAAGCCACTGTGAATGTAAAAACAGCTGAGGGTTCAGAGAGGATGTGAAACGTGGTCCAAAAGTCATCGGAGGAGGGACTGTGAATCCTGAGATGTTGAAAAGCAGAAATAGGTGCGTACTTATTTATTAAACAAATGGATGGAGACATTCTGAGGTAAAAGTGGTATCAGGCGGAAAAAGGATTTGCGTTGGGTTGAGTGGGTCAAAAGACTGCGGAGTGATATCCCTTTCAGCCTGGTCAACACCAAAACAGAGCTCGATTTCATCAAGTTATAGGCATACATAACATTTCCTCAAACGTCAAGAAAAGCAGGCATCAAGGGGCCAAGTGGAGAAGTCAGTGAAAGACAGGTTGCAGCATCCAAATTTATTCGGTCAATCAGAGTCATTTTAGGGCAAGAAAAGGTGATAATGTCACGGACAGCTGTGTGAAATTGTCAAGGAGACGAGTATCTAACAGGCGGACACTTCACCAATTCCTCCTGGGCTGTTGTCAGGCTCCTGTGAAATTCTGCTCTGTGTGTGTCTACACATGCCCGAGGAGAACCCCAGGGTGAAATCCCATCCCTTCCTCTGCTCTGAGATCCTGCACCGTCTTCTGTGAAAGTTCTCGGGGAGGAATAATGAGAAGATAATTTGTCTCTGTGATCTCACCACAAGTTGTCACAAGTGGAACACGATTAGGAGGAGTAGTGTTTCTTCAGCTTTAGCTTTCAGGTGAAGCAACACGGGTGAAAGGATTCCACCGGAAACACACAGTTTTCCTTTTCTTGACAACAAACAACAATGAGTTAAAAAAAAAAAAAAAGGATATAAAAAGGCAATAAAGGCCAGGTGACTGACTAACCCAGATGGGATTACATATGCCATGTTAGACAAGAAGCAGCTTCCTTCTCTGCTCGTGAATCAAGTTCTGTTTGGGAGAGAAACATGACTAGCTTTGGTGTTTACAGGGTGAAATCCAACAGAGCTCTATGTCTAGGTTTTGTATGCACCTCTACTGTTGCATCTGACACTGCAGAATGCTGCTGTTATCAGCATGAGGTCAGGATGTTCCAACGGCATGCTTCCTGTCCAGCAATGAACAGGAGGCAAACTCAGAAACTACCTGATGAGCATCGTGCAGAATTTAGCATTTAAAGATCCAGATGTTTGTCCCCGAAGAAGGTGGAGACCAAAACAGAGCTAAAGGGCGACAAAATATTGGACTTAAAGGTGGACAGTGCTAACGTCTCTGGATGTGCTCTCTTTGTGTTAACTCGTTGCTAACACATTAAAGGCTAAGTCAGTCTGTATAAAGCTTTTAAGTTGACCCGAATGTCTGAGGTGTGTCAGAAAAGTTCCAGGACTGACGTCATAGAAGGTATATTTCAAACCCAAACTACAAAGTACGAGTTTTCCCCTTCAGATGTTCAACCAGCATCTACAAAGAGATTCTGCTTCATTCAGTGTGTGAGGAGAGGCCAGAGTTCCTGCAGGACAAGTTGTGGTTGCTTCATCATGACAGCGTTCCTGCTCACAACGCCCTGAACATCCAACAGTTCCTGGCTGAGAAGAACATCTCCGTGCTGGAGCAACCTCCCTGCTCACCCCACCTGGCTCTGTGGGATTTATTCCTCTTCCCCAAGCTCAAGGGGGTCATCAAGGAGACCCGTTTTGAAGACGTGGACAACATCAAGATAGCTGTGACGACAGAGCTGCAGAGGATCCTTCCAGGAGTGCAAAAAAGATGAGTTTTGTCCCAGTGTAGTGAAATATTAAATGAATATACTTGGTAATTTAGATCCAAGGACACACGGAGATGCCAGTTTCTTGGCTTGTGAACAGGTTATAGAGGAACAAATGAGGGCACTGCATCAGAGTTGGAACTTCTTCTGCTATTGACTCCATCTCTGTCCTTTCTGAACATATGTAAAAACCGACATCAATCATCTCATCTTATTGTTGGACAGAAAAAGAAAAAAAACAAACATGTTTTCCAAATCTCAGTATCTTAACTAACCATTTTCTGAGGTCTGTATTTTTATAGCCCACATGGGGTTTGATTAAACTATCGACATCCGCTAACTAAAAACTATGCAACTACCGGTAAAAACTCGAGAGAAATCGAGACCTGGAAAATTTTCCTTTAAGATCATCTTCTCACATGTCAAAGAAAATCTATCTGACAGTTAACTGGAGTCTTTTTCTGAAGCTCCTCCATAAATGCACTCCTTTCTGAATAAACCTGTCCGCACACTAACCCTGAAGGAACTAAAAGCAGGAGTTGTGACACTCCATTTTCTGGGTATGGTCACAGAGGAAAGACTGGATGTTGTGTGCTTGCCCAAAAAACTGATTTTGACAGTATGGAACCTTTCCACTGTGACATAAAATGCACACAGTTTGCTCAGAAATACTGTCATTATACTCAAAAGTGATAGTTAGCAAAGATGGATGAGATGTTCGCATGCCAGCAGAGGGAAAGACGAGAACATTCTTCCCTGTGTTTGGCTTTAAGAAAGAACAGATCGTCTCATCAGAGCCATCAGGTCTACTTTTTATTCTCTATCGACAATGCATTGATACAACCACATGGAGTTTAATGCAAATTACGAGATGTTCAGAACGAAGGGAGCTTTTAACCTCAGATATGCATTGGACAGAAAAAAACATTTAGGATTAGAGTAATTGTGGCCAGCCCTGTATTATTCTAGGTGAATCAGTGTATACCTATGCTTTACTTATGGCCAACCGAAGGCCCAAATGAAAGGAAAGGGAGCATAAACACTCTCGACTCAGGCCTTTGGTTCACCGCTCCATTTCACGACCTCCACGCCCTCCACCACCACCCCATCCATCTTCCATCCCGTTCAAAGCTTGACCCTCTCGCACTCTGCCCACATCACAGCCCAACTCTTTCCCCCCGGCGACTTGCGCGCAACATTTATTTTCCCCTAGCGCACTTTAATTAGTTGCTGTCTTTTAACCTCAAATGCGTCCCACCAAGGAGGCAAATCAGGCCACTGCAGAAACATCCTCAGACTTTTCTCACGTCCAGGAGACTGGCCAACAATAACCGTCCTCCTGCAGCCCTGAATAATAAAGAAAAGGCCAAGCCTTACCCTGTTTTATACATCACCACTGAAATTCCAAAAGTTATTTGATGATGATGTCTTTTTTACTCTTCTGGTTTTCCCACTTTGCCTCATTATGTCTCATCTGCCTGTAGCTTCGTCCATGATTTCCTACAGTTGATTTCTTTCGGTCCACGGCACAACGTTTACTATGCTATGGCTGCAATACAGTCCTGCCAATGGACGGTGCCGCACGGACATCAATGTTATTCCAACCTGCCTTGATAATTGAACTCTATGTTAAGGAAAAAGCAAAAACAGTGGATGTGACCAAATCCAAACCCCCAAATCCTGCCAATGAGTTTGACAGACATGTGTTCTGACCCAGCTCTCTAGGGTCAGCTGGGTGTAGCAACAAAACAGATGTTATTGATTGAGTAAAGCAATTTATTGCTTCGTGACAAAATTAACTGAAAGAAAACACTGATGACACAAAGAAAATACAGCTAGTGGGTGTTGGTAACTCAAAGAACCAAATAAAACCAAACAAAGGCTAACAGAGTTTAAAAAAAAATGTAAAAAAAATAGCTAAACAGAAACAAAACAAGTGAACTCATTAGCCAAACTTCAACGCAAATGCAACACACACACACACACACACCTAACAAAAGCAACTAACCAATGTGTGCAGAGTGCACAGCAACAACTAAACAAAACAGGTGCCTCAAAACACATATTGCAAAGAACACAAGACGCAAGTAACTCCTGAGTCAAGCAGCTGCTAACAGAAGTGAACAAACAGAAGAAACGTAGAAACTAGTTAGTCAGCTGCTAACAGGAGCTACACAAAGACACGAGAGGCACCAAACTGCTCACATTAAATGACAAGCAAGCTGAGCTGAGCTGCAGATTTAAAGCCCAGGTGTGTTGATTGCTGCAGTTCAATTGGATAAGGGTCGAGGGAACTGGGTGGCTGTCCAATCAGGGAGGGCAAGGAGGTGGGAAGAGGAACGAGGGCTTCAGAGCAGGTCTGCCCGAAGCTAATCGTACCTGATTGAGGACAGGTGGGCTCTGGAGCATGCTCCTCAGCCAGGCATACACAAACGTCACAACAAAGCATCTCCGTGAACAGAGCCCAGAAGGTACCACCACATAATTAAAGTACAAGGCCAAAAAAACCCCCCAAAAAACCAGACCATCAGGAAGTTGAAAATCTGACCTTTTTTTGTTTTTACTGTTTTTTTTCTCTCTGATAAATGGTGCTATTTTGCTATTTTCAAAGAAATCTTACCTTTCAAAGTGGGCTTTGGGGTCAGAAGGTTATGTTCAACCCTCTGCCAGATCATATTTCTGAAATTTACTGACAAACTTAAAACAATAAGGATTCAGAATGTTGAAATTTCCACTTAAATTAGCATGAATGACTCATGAGTCGGAATATTTTCTGATCAGTGGATGTTTGGACCCCCAGTTCCACCTGCTTCCCTCCAGATAACAAAATAAATCAAACTAAAAGTTGCAAAAGTAAAAAAAAAGTACAAGGCCACTAGGGGCCGTATCAACATGCTGTCTTTTTTCAAAAAATGCTAAAATTACAACATTTGTCAGAGCCAGAAACTACAATAAGGAAGGATACCATCAAATTTTTCAAGTTCCAGTTGTCCTTAGACTAATTGGGAGAAATAACCAAATCTAATCATTCCAATTTGTAGTATCTTGTAAAGGGGTTCAGATTTGGCCCTAATGAACCATTCATAAATCAGGCTGTTAAGAGACGAACAACAAAGCAATTTTTTTTTTTTGTCACAAAGTCAAAACACACAGAAACTAGGATTTATGAATTTCAGAGGATTAAGAAACCAGTAATTTACAGACACGAATGAGGGGAATGATGCTGAGATCTGGACTGCAGCACACAGGCCAGGTCTGGTTTGAGAACAGTGGTTGAGACGCCTTAAATGTCACGCAGACGGGGATCTTTTAGTCTGGACCTCAAGTGGTTCTTGTTTAAGTTCACGACAGACAACGTCTGCTCACACAAGTGTGTGGAGCCGGACAAGCTCAGCATTTTCTTCGCAAATGTTCCACATTTCTGAGAACCTGTCTTTATCCAGCTTCTGGTAAACGTTTACAAGCGGGAGCTGCTGTTGTTGGCTATGTCACTCATTGTCGCACTGCAGCTCAGTGAGCTCCAGCTGCAGCTGATGTGGGACATCATCATGAAGAAGCAACTTGTTCTTTTCAATAGCAGCAAAATTCTGTAAGTATTCATCCAACTCCACAGAGAAAAGTGTGCTGGCTGCAAATCTCCTCATTTGCGCATCAATATTGTCCTGTGGAAAATGTCCACGATCGCATGCAGTGCAGGGTAACGTGCGCCGCTGGGCCTCATTTATGAAAAATGTCTTTGGAAAACTTGGATCTTGGTTCCACAAGCCTTGATGTGTGTATATTTGTGGCTCACCACAGTGTCTTGCTCATGTAGGCTGATGTTTAGCACATTCAAATGCTTAATTATGTCAACTGACGAGGCCAAATCTGCCAGTCATACAAAGATCTGGCAGTAACTGCACTGGTTGTCCCTTCTCAGCCAAAAATGGATCAATTTCCCCCTGAGAGAGAAAAACCAATGCAATGCCCGGCTGAGCCATCTCACATCTTTGTGGGCGACAACATCGCCATATTCTGCTTGAATGTTGGACAGGGCCTGTAGAAACTGGCAGTGGTGCTGGACTTTGGAGTGAATGGAGACAGTAGCCCGATCACAACATATTCAGGTTTCAGATTTTGGCTCGGTGGATGAAATACACAGTGAAGTTTAACGCCATCGCCTCTGGTTTTTCTTCCTTGCAGATCAGTGTGGATAAGTCACTTCATTCAACAGTCAGAGGTGCCACCGGTAATGATTCCACTAACTTTACTTTTTGGCAGTTTCATGTCAACAGCTGAACAAACAGAAATAAATCAAGTCCTCATGTTTTGCCTTTAATACTTCTTAATTCCTCTGAATGCATTGAGGAACTGAGAAATGTCGAACGCATCTAAACTTGTAATCCAGGTTATGGAAAACACCCCAACTTGAAATCCAATCCACTGTTGCCCAGTTGTGTGACGATGTGTTTTCAACTGTAAAAAATAGTGTTGTTATCCAGGCACACTTCTTCACGGGACAAATGTTATGCTACCTTTGTCGTCACACATTTTGTCACATTAGCAACATTAGCAGTTAGCATAGGTGCTGCTCTTTCCATCTGAGTCCTAGACCAGCGTTTAGCGCTGCTGTTGTGAAGCCAAGACAGCTTTGCGCTGCTTCACTGCATTAACACCTTTTATTTGGTGGTTTCTCTTTACATTGGATTTTTAAATACAGCAACTCTTGGCAAAGTCAGCAAACATAATTGGTTTTGTTTGGCAGCGCAGAAGTGTTGTAATTTCCATTGCTCTTGGAAGCTACGGCCTTCCCAATCAACTTTTCTTTTCTTTCTAGCTTCAGTCACCAGAGCAAAGACTGCCTGCACAGCAGAGCTACAGAATGGAGGTGCCGTTAAGTGAAAAGAGAACCTGTATCTTGAACTTGTATCATTCAATAATTATGTTCAACAATGCTGTAAATAATATATTTTAGGACCATCCAGTGAACCCTTGTGAATGCACACCTGTAGCATCCAAATGAGAAATCTGTTAAAGCCACAGAAAGTCTGTAGAATCTATAAATGGCAGCACAATATCTTAGAGATCAAGACTATTAAAATATCAACAAACAGTTCAAATGCAACGAATATGCACAGTGCATAGTCTGCATTTTGAAAAGAACCCGGAGAGAACCCACGCTGCACGGGGAGAACATGCAAACTCCACGCAGAAAGGTCCCGGTGCCCCCACCGAGATGCGAACCAGCAACCTTCTTGCTGTGACCCAACTACCCAACTGCACCACCTTGCAGCCCCGTCTCTGATCCAGACACCTAAAAATAACCTGAAATGTTGAATGCAGGACTTTTATTGTGACATAGTAATTTAATTAAAGCACTTTTACCGAAGAAACAGATACAGTCTACAGACATATACTGTAAATACTCTGTTTGTATCAAATGAAGTCATAGATTTGCAGGTTCAATCACATGAAAAAGAGAATTACCTGTACGTTAAACCACAAAGCACAAAATACAGGTATATGACTCAAGTTTTTAAAAAATCTATAGCTTCAAGCAACGGAAGACGTCCACAGCTCAAGGAAGATGCTGCCTCTTTACTATGCAAGAAAAAAAAACGGATTGCATAAACTGTTTGCGTAGCTATCTCGAGTGCAGCCTCAGCTAAAAACAACACTGCTTAAAATCATAATAGATGCAAAGTTTCACAACAGTCTGTACTCTGTAGAGCTCGCACAGTGGCACAAATGGCAGGTCCTTGGCAGGAAGTAGACTGGAGGGTTAAGTAAGGGTGGCAGCTGGCGTTGCTACTGATTTCCATGGGTTTGGATGAAAACTGACTGGCTTTTTATAGCACAGCGGCCGGGTGGGGTCACAGGGTATGTGTGGCTCACAGCATTCACTGTGTGGGAGTGTGGCACTCGTTCAGACGGAACTGAAAGAGAGACAGCGAGAGAGAAAAAGAAACAGAGAGGTGGTGGTGATGGGAAGGAAAGACGGCCAAGACTGAGACTGAAATCCAACAAAGAAGAGAACTACTAATGCATGAGGCATTTTAGCTCATTCTCCCCAGAGGTCTCTCCTCTGTCATTCTGGAAAGGTGTCATGAGCCATGGAGAGGAGAAGTGCCGATGGGAGCTCGGCAAATGGACTGAGACAAACAGACAGAGAGCTGCCAAGCAGTGACAAGCCAGGCCACTCCTCCATCACAGCCCCAGGAAATACCCCGGTCCCAGTCCCAGATCCTTAATCACCCAGCTTGTCCAAAGCGCTTTTCATGTGTGATTGTGCACATCTACACGTGCATGTGTGCATGTTTGTTATCCTCAGATAAGTCAAACAGTGAGAGTGATTTACACTGGAGGAAAGTCTGGTTCGCAGCACTCTGTTTTTTCCCATGCCAATATCAGCAGTATCACAGATGACAGAGAGCTCGGGGGGATAGAGGGCTGCACGGCCAAACACAAGTTAACACATGAGCCCTTCTGTGTCATACCAGGGATTCCTCTCTGCTCAGCAGCTGGATGATGAAGACCGGAGCACCAGGCGGACCCTGTCATCCAGGGAAATATAAAAATAAAGTCTGGGCCACTTTGTTTTGCAAAGTTGAAAGTAAATAAATGAGACATTCATCAATCAAGCCTGATCAGCATTTCTATTCAGGAGAACATTAGAGATCTGTATTTTTATTTTTTAACAATCTTCTTTTTTCTATAGTTTGGCCATCACTTCAAAAAGATCTGATAAAACTGTATAAAACAAAGTAACTACAACAAGTGGGAGCACGGTGCTAGAACCTATCTGCTGGATAAAAAAGTCCACAAAACACTTCTTCAAGCTTTGCAGCTGATGCCAAATGATTAAAGTTCTGGCACCTGTCGCTTCCTGTTAATTCCCACTGGTCACTGGTGTCATCGTTAACGCTCCAGGAAAACAATAAAGTTATTTCCTTCGCTCTGCATGCCTTGATTACGTCTTATATCGACAAAATGCATCCCATGTGTGCTACATGTGTTGCAAAGTGGCTCGATGCTGACCGCTGACAATCACAGAGAGGCTCTGGTAGCGACTAAGGCAGGTGTTTCTGTATCCACAAGTGTGAGATGGATGTAAATTAAATCATTCTCCACATCCATGAGAGTCCCCAGTATGCTTTCTACAGTGTTGTCATGTGTGTTGGAGCTGTATGTCAAACGGGATGACCAATAGCTGAGCAAAAATTATTTGTTTTCTTAAAAAAAAAATACCACAACTTCTCCATCTTCAAATTACACACACTGTCCAACCAACAGGCAAATTCTCCAGCTTGTTAATTTACGGTGGTGTGAAATACAGAAAAACAGCAAATCCAGACATGGAATGTTTATTTTGAGTTATTAATAGCTAAAAATATTAATCTGTTGCTAAATAATTTTCTGTCAAACCACTAATCTATTATTAGAAGTATTAGTTCCATTCTGGCTAATGGCCAGAACTACTTTCAAAATATGACTCCATCAAACCAGAATGATATAAACCCTTACCTGATTATTACACGATGAGCACTGACTCAGAACTGCTCCTTCACAATGGGCTCTGGTTTGCCTGTAATCTCTGTGAACTTATTTTGACTATCAGTTGTGTAGGGTTGATCCCCTTGAATTACGTTCAGTGAAGTGAGACCTGTGTAACTAAACACACATGGAAACAGACATGCTTAAGTTGAAACGCCTTTGAACTGACAACTGACAAAATATTGTAAATGCTGCTAAGCTAAAACCGGGTTTCTTTTTTTTTTTTTGTTGTTGGCAAAAGACTAAAGAACTTTTCATATCTAAACTCTGGCCCGCTCCTTCATGGAGCTCCATACTGTCAGTCAGTTAGTCATGTCCATGCAAACCACTGAGAAAAAGCCATGTCCCGCTTTTACCCTCCACACACAGCCTGATCATACAGTACTCTTAGTGGGAAGGCTCGCCTACATTATAGAGTACTATAATGACAAAAACAAGGCAGTGACTTGGGAGCAGATCACAGCTTAGGGCTTCCACTAGCGGCTGCCAAATGCGTTTCAGTTCCCAGGCTTCTCCATTGTGCTCAGTCAGAGTGCTACCGGGAAACAAGCTCCTTTATGGCACCGTGGCTCACAGGACACCACAAAACACAATGCTGATCAGTAGATAGAGTTACAAAACAAGGTGTGAGTCCACCTGAGTCCGGCGAGTAAAGTAACAGAGAGTTGCTGCTGCATTAGGCTGCACTGCCGGGGAGGAGGCTCACATCAGGCTGGGGCAGGCTGGCTGGGGTTGTTTGTGAATGGGCCATTTAGCTGGAATTTTTAGAGGAATTTAAGCATGTTGATACTGGCACATTCCTTGGCACTCCATAGAGTTCATTTTACAAATATAGACAGCAGAAAGCCAGTTTGAGTGGTTTAAGTATTCCACACTTTAAATCTAAATGCCCAGGCTTGAAAGGGGCCTTTTAATTTCAAGTGATCTGTCATCTAAATGAAACAAACCTCATCAGAAATTACTCCCACGCGGCCAATTAAAGAATATTTAACCTGGGATTTTGAAAAGTCTGAGGTTCTGAAGTTCAGTGCGGATGCTAATATTCGGTGCCTTCAACAGGTCTGATTTTAAACTGATGGCTATGCAGTGGAAATATTTCCCTGCTGGACATTACAGGTGCACCTCAGCCATCAAACCCTTCATGTTGTTGGCAAATATTTCTTTCTACACTTTTAACTTTGAAAGAAATAGTTGACAACCAAAACCAGTAATGCATTAGGCAGTCTGTCAGCACTTACCAATTTACCGAGCCTGTCTGTGGCAATCAGGCCAAAGCCCATTAGTTCCTACTGTACACATATATAGTTTTTATACTGTATACTATATATATATTTGAAAAAGACTAGTCAAGTTCTTAAAAGAGCAGGACACTGTAGATTTTATCAAGTGTAACTGAAACAGACGTAAATAGAGATTTACTTTGGGACTCTTTTTAAACTGCAGACTGATACACACTGTGTGTATTTACGTGCAAAATAGTGAATGTGGTGAATATACTGTGTAATAAATAATAATAATAATAGCATATTACTATTATCAGTATTATTCTTTATTACACTGCTTTTATTATCATTATTATTACTATTATTACACCGTGCTGCTGTCCCATCTATCTGGCAGTGTGTTTCCTTTGTTTCCTTGTTTACTGCTCTTTTTCTTAACTGATGTGTGCTACTGTCTTGTTGGTGTTATGCTGCTGCTGGAACAACAATTTCCCTGAGGTACCCTACTGTTCTAGCTAATCTAATCTAATCTAATCTAATCTATCAATACTATGTGTGAAACTTCAACCTGAGAACCTTCGTCATTGCAAAAATGTTAATATTCTGATTTAGCATTTTGTTCAAAGGTGCAATGTATTGCGGAAGTAATTTTTTGCAATCGTTGTTGAACGTCTTTTTACTTCCCAACAGCAATTAATAAATCAAAATGCTCCGGTATTAAAAAGAAAAAAAAACATCCAAATCATTGCAGGTGGTCTACATGAGATGATTGGATGCCCTACTTGCCTGTCTAACTAAACGCCTGCCTACCTTCATGTCATCTGCTCGTCCACTCGTTGCACATCACTGGAGTCCTCCACAGGGCGAAGCAGATACGTTACTAGAGCCAGTGAGCACACAGCACAAGACTGACAGACAAAGAGCAGCCGCATTTTATGGTTCAACATCTTGCACTGCTAAACATGCCAGATGATTGTGTCCATTTGTTTATTTGTGTGTCTTTCATTGGCCTTTGTGGTCTCCATCCTCCTCCAGATTCAATAGGGTATGTTTATATGTCTGTGTATATGTTCACCGCCTGTCTGCGCTGTGGCCTCAATGTGAGCATGTGCTGTTTGATGGTATTTATCTTATGTTAGTCCATATTGTCTTTGAACACCACATATGTAAGATGTGGCAATATACTCTGTTTGTGTTTTTAGCCATACGGTCATTTGAATGTAGTGCATTCCTCTTCCTTCCAGCTCTTTCTGTCACGGATCAGTTCTCCGGCTGTACTCAGGCAGAAAGTGTTCATGTGTTGTGGAGGAGTGACTTTGGAGGGATAGGTGTAGAAGTAAATCCAGTTTACTTCTTCAATCATGCATAGTCTAGCTTTAAGCAGAGCCTCACAGTGCTGCTAGCGTGGTGCCAGACTGTCAGTCTTTTTGGTCAGCAGTGGAGGCTTTCAAAACTTACTACCCTCATGCACATCATGCAGCAAAGAAAAGTTTTGAAGGAAGTAAGCTAGTTGTGTCTTTTGGTTTATTTTGCACTATCAAAGGCTATTGATCATTGCTTTTTTTTTTTATTTTCCAAAAAGATTTAGTTAAACCTTCAGCATCTATCCGTTCGTCTACTTTTATCTGCTTATCCAGAGTTGGGTTGGCAGCTCATTCTAGATGTCCCTGTCCCTGACAACATTTTCCAGTTCCTTCAAGAGGATCCCAAGACGAGATATGTAATCCCTCCAGCTAGTTCTGGGATTACCCCGGGGATGTCCTCCCATTTGGACATGCCCAGAATCATCAGATAAATCTGGTACCGGAACTCCCGCAAATGGAGCAACTCTACTTAAGCTGCCTCTGGACATCCAAGCTCCTCATCCTATCATCTATCATCCAGTCATCTCCAATGGGAGTCATGATAAGTGTATGACGAGGGTAAATGTAGAACTTTAATACCAAAATAAAATCAACTTTGCAATTTTAAAGGAAGCATGTTCCAGATTAACTTCTGGTGGGAAAGTGAGTTTTCAATGCAGGAACAGGTAAGACTCTTAAAATGGTACTTGCAGCTTAAATATGTATTGTTTTATATGATCAGAAATAAGTCCAACATAGATGACATTTATAAAAGTAGCCTGGAAATGTATGATGCATTTGTTTTCAGTAGTAATTCCATTTATTTCACTTAAGGTACTAAGGGTGTATAAAGTAGGAGGACTCCCAAGAGACAGGTGTGACTGGTCAATAGTGGCACTTTCTTGTCACTTTTTTATGGTTAAATCAAACCTTTCTGCAATCTTCATACCTCCAGTTTATAACGCAAGCTCCCTGTTAACCGTTTGTAGGCTCTAGGGCCAGTTTACCGGAGAAAGCGTCAGTGTCTTTTCCTTTTGACCAAACTCCTGCAGAGCCACAAAAGACTCCATACAACTGTTTTCACAGGCTGAATAGTTTGAGTGTAAACTGACCTTTATCTGCACAATTGCTGGAGTTCCCCTTTAGCAAATCAGTGCAACTTTTTTCCAAATGTGACGTAGATGAAGACAATCAGTGCCACAACATGGATACAAATGACAACTTGGACACGGTCTGAAAGTAATTTAAGCAGTAGGTTTACCTTTTGGTTTGCTATCTGTCTGTATCTGGGAAGGAAACACTGTCGGTGACACTCACATAAAAAATATGTAATTCTGGAAAATAGCCATCAGGCTGCATAAGAGTAATAGTCCAAAAGCTTTTTTTTTTTTTTTTTACATGCGAATGACATTAAAAAGGCAGATGATTGAAGGTTTTCTGATCCATCCAATGAGGAACCTGAAGACGTGTTGTGAGAATGTTACTGATCACTTATCCACTTAACTTGTCTGGCTATTTCCAGTTCCCTTTGTTTTTTGAAAGTTTGCAAGAGTTAGTTTTGCGTCGGGATCCTTTAATAAAGATATTTCAGTTATTGTAAGACGGTGTAGCAAATGTACAAAGTAGTATAATAGCACATCTACTCTGTGTTATATCATGAATGTAGAGGTCTTTATGAGTCCACCCATTCCATCCATCCATCCATCCATTATCTATACACCGCTTAATCCTCACGAGGGTCATGGGGGATTGGAGTCTATCCAGCCGACTTAAGGCAGGGGACACCCTGGACAGGTCACCAGTCTATCACAGGGC
>NW_007579106.1:88531-91794 GCF_000690725.1 Stegastes partitus | reverse complement strand
CGATACCCGAACTGGACTGATATTCCACTCAGTTTCAGGTCTTGCATATCTAGACCATTCAACAGCACTTGGAAATGGTAGTTAGGGAGGAAGATATTTGGTTTAGTGTAGCAAGTTTTTCAAAATGTAACTTTATTCATAACATGCAAGAATATCCCAAATTTCGTAAACACATATTAGCCATTCACTAACAATATTTTTGCATAATCATTGTGTAGGTTGCCGTTCAGAGGTGGTTGTTTGTTATTTCCCGTAGCGAAGAGGTTTTTTGAAAACAACCTGTAGCGGGCTTATACCCACAGTTTACATTCTGTGAGTCAGACTGTCTGTCCGGTAAGTCAAGATAAAGTGCAATTCTGGACCACAGTTAATAGTGACATTAGGGGGAAAAGTAAAAGTCATAGTCTGGGAACCATGAATGTCATGTCAAGTTGTTTGCATCTATCAAATAGTTGTGGAGATACTAAAGTCAATTTCAAAAGAGCAAAGTTTTTGAATCCAATCCTTCCATGATGGGGATGGGCTGTAGTAACTACAGACTTTAATACTTGATAATATGACTTTCTATGTGGGGAACATTAAGTGGTTTTGACAGAGTTACAGGCCTTCATCAAAAATGACAACTTCTCATAAAATTTTTATTTAATGGCAATAATTTTTAGTTTAACCTTATGTATTAGAATTTATTGAAGCTTCCATTCCTTTTTATCTACCCATTAAGCATCACATACTGTCCATCTAGCAGACGAACGCTAGAACTGGGGACTACAATATCCAAAGGTTTTAAATAGAGCACCATGGAAGGTTTTGCAAACTGACTGACTCTCCTGCATTTTCTGTTTCCATGTCGTCTTCCCACTGAGCGGAGCTGATGTGGATGTGGTCTCCCGGAGAAGTTCCAAGGCGAGAGCTTGAATGGAAAGAACAGGTGAGCCATCCGTCTCTGAGATTCACCGTGGCAATACTTGAAAAGACAATTAGACTGGTTAAACAATGAGGTCTTTGTAACTCAGTTTCTTCCTGGCTCTTCTTCTTTTTTTTTCCGCACACATTTTGGGTTCCATGTGAAATAACAGCAGACGTCAGAGTGAAGAAGATGTTTTCGCATGGCATCATGGCAGGCTGGGTTTGGTGAAAAAGGAGGGCAGGCAGGTGCTGACAGAAGCTTAAGGATAACACATGTCTGAAAGCATTGAAAGAATTATCACAGTGAGGGCATTCATCGCCTTAAGTGACTGGAGAAAGTTGTAAAGTGCCTCTTATAGCTTCCCTCAACGGCCTCTCGCTAGACTTTTTGGGCACATTTGAGAATATAGACTGATGGAAATGATTCAAGGTACGGATATCTGGTTAGCTCAGACAAAAAAACAGTTACTTGATCTGCAGAAATACCTCAGGAGGAACTACTTTTTAAGGAACACTTAGCAGGTAAATTGTTTCTCGGTAAAACCAAAGAAATTCAGAGAACTTTAGAAAGACTGAATAGGCAGCTGAAATTAATATGTTTGGGAAAATGCTCTGTGCAATCAAGTGCAGACCTTTAAGCTGCAATGTGATTACGTTACAGAGACTAAGGGGCTTTAATTGTGGAAAATGTCAATAGATCTTGGGGGGAAAGTACCAGCCGCTCATTTAGCTGGACGGTTTGTTATTGAAGCTTTTGCATGGAGGAAGCGCGCTCACGTCTACATGCAGCACGTGCTGGAGCTGCACAGCATCGGATACGACTAAATACAGTACAGTAGGCCTCTTTGTAATATCTCAATCCCCCCTCGCTGCTGTTTGTATAAACCTTGTGCTATAGCCTCCAGTTTGAGCAAACATTGGGCGCTATTGTGGAGGACAGAATTTTGTCAGCGTGCACTTTTCTGAGGCCTCCCCTGCCAGGCTGACAGCTCGCACGAGTTCCCAGCACTCGCCAGGGGGGAGATGTTATAATGGCCATGTGGGACAATTTTACACAAAACACCTCTTTGCCTTCCAGGTCCATGGCTGTTAAATCCCCAGTCCTACCAGCACCGCTCTAAGCTCCCTACTGGGGGCAGGACTGAGGGTCGGAAGGCTCTGGGGGATATCGAGGACTGCAGCCTTGCTATGGAAACCCAATGGGAGGGGATATACAGCTGTGGAACCAGCTGTAGGTTATCCCCTTTTTTTCCCCCTTCAAAGTGTTTACAGAGCATGGGGCCGTGAGCGGGACAAGTTGTCAGAGTCCCAAGGGGGGAAGTGAAAGTGTTAATTACGTGGTACCTTCAGGTAATGTTGCTTAATAGTCACTTTATCTGAAGTTTAATTTAAAAAGTGTTGAGTGAGCGTGTTCCGCATGCTGTGAGGGGCTTTTGAAGTGTGCATTAAAAACATAAATCCTCTCATTTGGTAGTTTAAAGCTGCAACTCGCTAAATACTGTATGAAACAATAACCAGTTTGTTCCAGCTTTCATTAACTCTGTAAGAGCCTTTGACCATTTTTGTCGGAGCTGCCCTCGGAGTGACAATAGCCGATTAACGCCACAATCTACGTTTCATGACAGCCTTTTTTTTTTCTCATTAAGAACAAGCCTTGTGTAAATTCCACGCCGTGACCTGTGCACTTGCATTCCTAGTGAGAACAAAGAGCTTTGAGCCATTTTAGCATTACGGCTGCTTATCACCTTGCCTTGCAGTCAGGCTTATGGGAGGCAGTGTTTACACTAGAAAATAGTTTCTGCTTTGAGCACAAAACCCAACCAGAGGATTTACGCACACTGTACTCAAATCATACAAAGAAGGCCAGAACAGTGAAAAGATTTTTAGAGTGGACTGCTAATCAAACCCCGCCTGAGGTTCACAATCAAGGAAAATGTGTGTCATTAACGTTAATGCACTTTGCTGCTGAGATCACAAAAATAAACTTTTTTGTGATACACCAGACCATGGTCTTTGTCTAATCTTAACCAAGTCTTAAGACTGCACATAGCCATTAAAATATATTCAAAAAAGGTTGTAATGCTCTATATAAATATATAAATTAAGTTACTTCAAGTGGATATTATGCAGACAAAATGTAAAAAAAAACCAAACTTGAACATATTAAAAATGCATTCCATGTATTTGCAGTTTATTAAGTTGGTAAAATTCATAATCTGGTTAAAATCTTGAAAAATGTATTTGCTGCACTTCAGTTGAATGTAATGTGTTAAACTTTAATAAATGTGACAACTGGATTGGATCAAACTCTCATTAATTTATTTGACGTTCTCTCAACTTTTTCATTGTTACAGTCA
>NW_007579106.1:82248-87700 GCF_000690725.1 Stegastes partitus | reverse complement strand
GCACTGTAAATTAACTGTCTGGATAAAAATGTCATGAGATGAGCTTCGGATAAACAGATGCTAAGATGTGGTTTTTATGATCTTGAACTCATGCTTGTGTTAATTCCTCCATTATGCGGAGTATGAAGTAGCAAAAACAACCCGGTTACCTCATTTTAACTTTCTGAATTCTCCTCACAGTCGTCTGCTCTGCATGTACTGGAAACACAACATCAAGAAGTCATTGTTTCAGGGTCACAACGTTGGTTTTGCCAAGTACAACAGCTTGTTTGGACAAATCTTCAATTTTTAACAGAACACTTATTATACCTCTCTTGTGAGTAATATCCACTCATGATGACCCTTTCATCCCAACACCACTGGGTCATGATGGATTTGGAGTGCGTTTGTGTTCAGGACAGCGCCACGTAAAGTGTCTGCTTCGGGCAAACATTTCTTTTGGCGTCTGATTGGAGTTTCCAGAATCTGAAGCATTGATCGTGGCCTTGGGGGGGGTTGAGTCGGTCTCCTTCTTCAATCAGTCATGGAGGATCTCTGGGCGCTGTGTGAGGCCCACTCTGATATAGTCGGTCTGGTTGTGGTGGTGAACATCCAGCTGCCTGTATTCCACTCCCTCCCCCTTCGTCCACTTGAGCAACACTTTTCCTGTCAAGGAAACCAGAGTCTAATAGCTCACACATGTCAGTGAGGCTCATCAGGGGCTCATCACTCTCTACTGTAATGACTGTTTTTCCTTCTCTGTCTCTTTGTGTGGACTTCTCCCCATTTTTATGCCTCGTGCCTGTGACAGCTGTGACCTGAGGCAGTTTTTTTTTCTAGTAAAGGCAAAATCTTGAGATCGCCGAGAAGGAATTTCTTTAAATATGGCACAAACATTCACTTCAATCCAAGGATGTGACCTCACAAAACCTTTTTTTTTTGAGTGAAATTAGTCGACAAATTAGGACAAAATTCCACAGAAATGAATCAAACAGGATACAGTGATGAGGGAATGAGATTTTATTTCGAAAAGGTCACAGGTCGCCTTCAGTGTGACATCATCACGGTCTGCTAAAATACTTTTCTTGCTGCTATTCAACACCAAAGCTCAGACACAGAAGTGGGGATTAAGACCATATTTTAAGTTTGGTTTGTGACACCAATCTTGGGAATCCATTTGGTGCCTGGTGCATCTACATTTTCGACTTTGCTTCTTTGAGCCAACACCCATATTTGTCTGCAACTTTGTCTTCCATCAGAATCTTTATTGGCCAAACTTGTCGACACACAAGGAATTTATCTCTGTTTACATCCTTCTTTGAAGGCCTTCATGTATACGGTAACTTGACTCATTGCTGGAGGCACACAACCACGAGGCAGTGGTTCTGGATATTTTTTTTACTGTCTTACTGTTGTCCTAAGGGCTACCGCAGAACAAAGCTACCACTGAAATACAATATAGAGAATCGTAAATCACATGTGAAGTATATGGCTTAAGCAGAACTGTTTGCACTGCATTTTTTTTGGCACAAAAATCTCATTATACTGACTGTAAGTGACACCACGCAGAAACTTTCTGTAAAGCCAACAGATGAGGGATCAAGTTCAAAACATAAACTGTGTGTCAAAGTGGAACTACAATACTTTTGAAAGACACCCCCTCTCCCCCAAAAACAAAAAAACCTCCAAAATTTTCCTCTTACAAGTGAAAAGGTTACCTCACAAGTATTAAAACACATCTGGAACTGTTATCAGAGCAACAAGTGTTTAATCTGAAACAGTTAGCTGGATCAGGGCAGTTCTACTATATTCCCATTGCTTCAGCCCTTCATCACTGTGAAGCTATTAGATATGTGAATGTGGTTAGATAGCAAGTAATCCAGTAAAGGTTCTTTCTGACACAGTCATACGCCTGCTATAAAAACACAAACGCAAAATAGCTTCTGAAAAACCATTTGTCGTAGCATAAGCAATTTTAAGGAAAGTGACTTCTCATGTGTACAGTAGTGCTTAAATGATGTATTCAAGGTAACTCCAGTTTTATTTTTGTTCCACTTTTAACGGTAAGAAACTTTGTTGAGTGTTATTGAGTCTTTTTGCTCACAAATCTGAAAATGTTATAATTGCATACCAATATATAATTATTTCTGAACAACCTGAACGTTCTAATGCTGACAACTTACAAATGTATGACGACTACTTGAAAAAATATAACGGACCGCTCCGGAAGTCAGAGTCTGATTGTCCTCATCGTTTTATTCACCACAAATTTATGTCAAGAAACAGATGCACTGACGCTACTCAAAACGGCTGCTTCTTAGCCCTTATTAGTAAAAGATAGGTTTTTACAAAACATGCTTCAATAATCTTTGTTGACAAACATTAAAAATATTCATTCCTCCCTGTCATCAGCAGATGAGTTTCTTGTCGTCTTGAATGCTGAATTATTACTGTCACAGAGACTTCCATCCAATCTGACAGAACTTGAGAGGATCTGCAGCAAGAATGTAATAAACTGCTGATATTGATAGAAGACATGACAGCAAACACAACACTTCTTGAAGCAAGTGGTTGAAGCCTTCAAAGCTTAGAATTCAGGATGTTCAACTTGAAAATTTCTGACCTTCAAATTCTCTCACTATTGTTTCATTTTAATTGTATGACAGGTTTTCATTTGCATCTAAATATCGTTTAATGATTCAATTTTCTGCCAATAAGTTGAGCTTTTACAGATTTGGGCCTAAAGCCTTGTTGCTGACATCAGTTCTGGATAAATTTAGGCAGCTTCAGTAAACAAAAAAATCCAAAACCCAATTGTCAGATCATCAACATTTTAAACAGACTCTATAGTTCATTCATCCTCATAGATCGAGCAGATTTTGCCTGTGTTCTGTCAGACTGTATTGTAACAACGTCAGTGCAGTGCCTCAGGTACCAGCAATTACTTTGACAAGCATAATATCATCATAACTGGAAGAAATTAACTGCAAAAATATGACTCGAGTTGTAAGAACCCAGAGAAAGGCTCATTTGGCCAAAATGAAGTTTGGGCTCTGTGGATACAAGACACAATCACCAGTCCTTCAATCTGTTCCAACCATCTTCCACTTGTCAAAATGCTGTTGGGCAAGATGCTTAACCCCTGACCCCTGACCAGTGTGAGATATGACCAAAAAAACAAACTTCACCTGAATCAAAAGTCTAAATTAGAAGGTAAATAATAGCCCGATAACAACAAGTTAGTGTCAGTAGATGGCTATCCACCACAGGAACAGGTGTAAGGTGGCGCATTTTATTCAGTCTGTGTGGTGAAATTTAAGTTATTGACATGTTGACAGTGTTTGGGAGGAAAAGACTCAATGAGGAAAGGCAGAAAAATGGTCCTCTTTGAATTGAACCCAACAGCATGTCTTATCCATCTTCACCAATCAGTGTAGAGACTCACACAGCAGGTTTTCAGGGCTGCTCAGAAGCACCCATCCCAGAGCGTCCCGGTAGCTCAACAGGTTGAGCAGGTTCTCCATAAAACAGGGGCTATAGTCCCCAGTGGTCATGACCATTTGCTGTAGGTCCTTCGCCCACTCTTCTCTCTCGTCTTATCTGTCTAATAAAGCCTGGGATTTCTTTCCAATAAACAGCCCTAAAAGATGTTTTGTAGAGACAGTTGCTGCAATGAAAACATGCACAAAGGCTTAGACCAACCGAAAACAGCTCACAAGTTGTTGCAGTAGAAAAAAAACGATTAAACCTGTTCTACAAATTCTGAACTCCAGCTCTACCAGATTTGTTGTAACAGAAATAAAGTACAACAAGGTTACATCTATTTTAGTCATTGCAGTACCAGGCAGCCTCTTCACCGACTGTGTCAAACTCTTGAATCTTCCAAGGCGTCCACAGTGTACTATGAAACAAGTTTGACTAACATCAGTATTAAATCCTCCTGATAAGTGTAACGGAGTGAACAGTGTGATTCCACTTGCCATAGTTATTGAGGTTGTCTCGTTGTGTGGTCTGTTGGCTTGCGGGCGCCTCCTCCCTGAGGCTGGCGCATTTACGTCATCAGCTGCGTCTGATATTCGCCAGTATTGGGATGGATGCGTCCGAGGTAAGTCGGGTCTAGTGGATGCTCTGTATATGGAACCATTTCTGCAATTGTGAAAGTAATTTGGTTGTCATATGTGTGGAGGACGTGTTGTAGCCGCTGTCAGAGAAAATTCAGAGTGGTTTTTATTATCTCGTGTTGTATGGCTGCTGTTAAAAGCACCTTGACTTCACGTGTTCCTGACACTGCGCCTCTCCATTCCTGTACAGAGCATTTTGTGACCCGACTGCGAGCCGACAGGCCTGACCAGCACTCCTTTGTTATTTTCAGAATAAACGGCCTGTTCAGGTTGACCAAACCCCTGTCTTGGAGTTATTCATTAAACACAACGCAGAGTAATTGAAGAAAAAGCGAACCGAACCTGCCAGTACCAGGGCTGGCGTGGTTATATAAGCATGTTGATTAAACTGTCACACAGTCATACAGCTCCAGGTGGGAACTTGAACCACTGACTGGCAGACAATGCAAAGCAACTTTCTGCACTATTTTGTCAGTTGGACCCACATTTGGTCACTTGGCAGTGTCGGCTCTGATGACATAACACCTTACAGTCCCCTGCAACAGTAATGTATCTACTGTAAGAATAACCTTGGAAAGAATGAACAAGGAAGTACTAGACTAGAATATGAGAGCATTATTTGTTTTGTGCACTTGGGTGTTATGTATCCTGAAATCAAGAGACTTCCTTGTATGTAACTTTAGAATCAGGAAATGTGATCCAGTTAAAGATAACTTGTTAGGTTTTTGCTGTGGACAAAAGTGATAGTTAGAAAGCAGGAGCAACCCCATTTATGGGACAAAGTGGCTTCAGGATACCAAGTACAGGAGTGTGTAGCGGGGATGCCTGGAGGGGGTTTTCACTTTTCTTTGGACTTTGATTGATGCTTTGCCCTCTGAGAGCAGCCTTCTGCCCACCAAACACAGCCCATTTCTCAACACCTCGGCTCTGACCCCTGCAGCGACAACACGCCTTGTCTTGTAGAGCAGAGGAACGACTGCACGGTACAGCAATTTGATGTCAGGGCCAGGGCTGATGAGCAAGCTTGACAACTTTTTTTGAAAGGAAGAAGATGACTAATTAAGATATTTTTTCGAGAAGGAGCCTCACTACTGTGTTAAATTCCTTTGGCAGCAGTAGTGATCCACAGGGAGATCTGTGGAGGCTGTGGGTGAGGGAACAACATCCCTCCTGTTCAGTACCATCCCTAAGATCTGCTACTGTTTACCTTTCTGATCCATTAATCACACAGAGGCTGCAGGAGCTCAACACGTGACCTAACGCTCTGCACACAGACACACATTTACACTTTTGGACTGAACTCGCTGGTATTGGATTCATGTAAATAGCTAGTTTCTACTGTGAATAACCCT
>NW_007579106.1:64194-80328 GCF_000690725.1 Stegastes partitus | reverse complement strand
TGGTTCATGTAAACAGGCTGAAAGAGTCACGTTGTTTATTTCTATGAATAACAGGTGGTTTAAGTGACACTTCATCCCTGTAACTGTGTTGTCATGAGGAAAACCGAAGTAGTTAGAAGAAATCAAGACAGAAGCTCATACTCTATGTCAATCTGTGGACACTTCACCACCACCAGAGCTGTTTGCTCTTCTGCTCTCTGCTGATTCCTGACTTGTACCGCAGGGCTTTAAGAGAACCGCTGTTTCCCAGCAACAGCTCGCTCAGCATCTCGAGCTGTGCTTGTAAGTCAGCAGTGGCAGGAAGACGGTGCCGACTAATGAGACGAGATGCATGGGCGAGCATCACCTGGGGCCAACCAAGTTAATCATTTCCATTCAGGGCAGCCAGGCCTTTGTACACGGGAAATGGCTAATAAACTCTCAGTTGGGGGTATTTTCACTTTATCAATGACTTTTAGATCTAGTCTCAGCTTGTTGGTACAACACACACATTATTAAATGCCTCTGGCCTTTCAGAGGGGACAAAGGGATCCACAGCGGCAGTGATGCCTCGGCTGGCACTCTCCCATCTGAGGTCATCTTCTAAATTTCCCTCATATTGAGCTGGCACACTGTACAGGCCCCTTGAGAAAACACGACAGAGCCACCAGTTACTCAGTCAGCTTTGCACAGCCATGTTATGGATCACCGACTTGCGAGAAAATGTCAGGTTTTCTTCTCTGGTCCTGTGGTGCACTGGCCACTCTGGAGATGTGGATGGGCCCGCGCTTTCCCATAGACTTTTCCCCATCTCACCCCTAATTAGGTAGGAACTTTCCGTGCTCATAAACGCCAGTGCGACCATCAAAAGGAGGAATGCTCGGAAACAGAGAGAAAAGCTCCAGGAATCACAATCTTCAGGCTGAAGATTCAGGCCTCACGGATTACTATTTACAGTGTCACAGGCCTGGGAAGCTGGGGAGGAGTGGAAAAACGAAATGAGTTTAGAGTGATGGAATATTTCGTAGACTGTCTGGCCAGACCACTGGTGGGTGGTGACATATAGCAGCTACACTCATGCATATTATAATTTACAGCAACCACTAAACAACTATACATTTCTGGATGAAGCGGCCTTCTGGACATCTGAGCAAAGTAGTGGGACATAAACAGAAGGGTACAGTGGCGGGAAGGCACTGAGGTTTGTTTCTTGAGGTGAAATGATGACGTATTACAGAACATCAAGGGATTTAAAAGGTCTCGACATATCAGGGTATGATCAAAGACCCAAAGTGAATTCTGTTTTTTTTGACATTTTCCACAGAAAAGTGCACATGAAGTGTACAGATACTTACATTTTTTTGACAGAGTAATTTGAAATCTACATAAGTGCAAATGCATACAACTTCTATCATTGAAGTTTCTTCAGATTGCAAAAGTTATATCTTTCTAAAAATTTGGAAAGTCTAATAAATCAGTTATTGTGGCTGTACGGGCTGTGTTCACTGTATAGGTGTTCACTTGATTTAGATTTAGATTCAGTCTTCTAATGAAAATACCTTTTAGTGTTGGTTAAATTTGAGTCATTTGAGTATTATTAGTTGTAATCAAAATCTATGAAGAGTCACACTGAGTGAATTATAAAACGAAACTACAGCCACACAAATAGCTCAGGACACAGTTCTGCTCTCAGTGAAATGCCGACATCTTTACGCCAACATGACATTGATGTCAACATGCTAATTTATAGAAGCTGTAATGTTATTTTCACTGCGTTAAGTTAGAAATTAGTTTGGGCAATTTGCAAATTATCACTGAGAAAATCTGTTCTCAGATTGGCTTGGTTTGCAGGTACTTACTCAAAAATGAGAGCATTGGAAAAAATTAAAACGTCGACCTGTTGGTGGTGCTAGAAAAACAGCCTCCAACGTGATACATCCTGAGGGGAACACGAACATCTGCGCCAGATTTCACGGCAGTCCGTTCAACAGTTGTTGAGATGTTTCAGTCCACACCGAGGTGATGGATCGACTAGCTGTCCATCCCAGGAAGCCAAACCACTCGCATTATTTCTATTATCACCTAAATTAAAGGGCATACTTTCCACACTTACGCCTTGCGGTATGTAGATTACTTTACCGGGTTTCAAGGTATTGGCCGCAGGGATTTCAAGCGCTGTCCTGATAATGGAGGGAATGGAACGCTATATTTCTCAGCTTAAAGACAAACAGTCAGGTACATTTTGTTTGTACTGGCCAACATCACAAACTTGAATGGATTTACAATATGTACACAGCTTGGATAAGTACACATGATGAATTATCTCAACCAAAGCAGTTTCTGTCGTTGGGTTTTCCACAAAGCGTTTTTTCAATTCATTCACCGCTACGAGCTAAATTCCACTCACAGCCAGTGTTGCCATGAATCAGATTTTAGAAATCGTATGTATGTCTTAGCATGGCAGAGTTCATGAGGAATATGATGGTTTTCTCTGGCTTATGTTCCATTACAGGACATATTTGACACGGCTGTTGCTCTGATTAGTAATAGACGGGTTCACGTTCTGATTTCAGTCCACACCAAAGTGATCGATCCATAAGCAGAGCTGAGCGTTTGTTCAATACAATGGATTGTGAGATTTTAAACCATGAAGGAATCTTTAAGGTGAACACAAAATTAACCTTAAAGTAGTTGTTTTTTGTACAACCCTTTTTTAAAAAACTTAACATCATATAACATTCTGCATTGTCAAAACTCACTCCTATTCAAGCAGCTTTTTCCTTTAATGTTTATCATTTTTACATATATCTTGTATGTCTTATTTATGCCAAAGTTGATATTAAACTATGCAGTCAGATGCTAATGGATGGGTCTTTATTGACTGTCTCTGGCCTCTAAGCAGCTTTGCTAAAGCTATTACATTGAAATGCAAAGGCATCTCAACAGTAGCTCCTCGGGGAAGGGGGCGTGCAAGTTATTCCTTTTAACCATCCACATTTTCAAGCCCGGGCCAGGAATTTAACCCAGACCTTATTCAAATATTGATTTCCATTATTTATAATGGTGCAGAGCACAGCAGAGCTTTCATACTGAGAAAATAACCACTCTGGTCTTAAACAGACTCTAATGGAGCAATTGCTTTGGCCTTGAAGAACTATGATAAATATCCTTTTGGAAAATGAGAAACACAGAATCCATTGTGAGTGGAAGCAAAATGGTTCTTGCAGCCAGGCGAGGACAAAACAAATGCAGTGCTGGCGTTAAATTCGGTCGTTCTTCCAGTGAAAAATAGAAAGAGCACAAAGTCTTGCTTCCAGTTTAAACGCCAAGAGTGAGGATTATCAGGAGCCCGAAATACAGTACAGTCAATACAAGCTGACAGAAAGCACGGCCTGTCATTGTTTCCTTTACTGTATGCCATTAATATCTGTCTGACTTTCTAAAAAATAGAGCTTTTAAAGGCTAAACAATAGGCCACTGCAGGAACTGGTGGCAGGTATGAGGTGTCGTGAAGGTGCCTGATAATTTTAGATTTTGTTGTTGCACTGCAGAATCTGACGGCTTCGACCGCGATGCTGACTCCAAGTAGTAGTTACCTTCCTTTCCTTTGGACATTTTCTGGGCTCGGCACACTGGGAGGAGACCACAGGGTAGACCTAAATCTCTGGAGGGATTACAATATCTCATCTGACCCGGAAACACCTTGTGACTCAAAAATATCACTGAGGAGAGGAACCTGCCTGTTCTGTCTCTGGATTAGAGGATGGATGGTTATTCTTACAAGGTTTCTGACCTGTAGGAGTCTTAGTGTTTTGTACATTTTGCTTGAGTTTTTTTTTCCCTTTACATTTACAAAGACAGTTGTCTTTAAAGGCTTTAATTCTATCTGCCACGTGCTTTCAGCTTTCTTGTGAATGAGCTAAACAGCCGTTGGCCACTAATCATCTCGCTAGTGTTGCTGGTTACTACAAGTCTCATCTCTTAAATGCTCTTATGTGTATTAGTAGCGCATTAGTAGTAGTAGGTCATGGTACAGAACAGATTAGCCTCACAGCTCCTGCATGTAGTTACATCTCTTCACTAACCGGACGTATGGCTATACGGAATAATCTGAGTTAACGTCATTAACCCAGTGTAGCTCAGAGTGTGGGGGAGTGGAGCTGCCTCTCTGCAAAGGAGATACATGCAATGCTACTGGGAGCTTGTATATCTTGTACAAAATTGGTATAAAATTGGCTTTTATTATGTGAACTTTACACATAGATTATAGTTTTCATGTCAAAAAGGTTTGAAAGGGCTCTCCAGATGGCTTTACTGGCTATTCGGGGTGTCGTTAGACGTCTTTATAATATCTTCTGACTTCATTCGTCTCCGATCCCTCCTCCACTGTCATTCACACACACCGGTCTGTTATTAACGACATGCGAGTGGGCCTCCTAACAAGCCCTGCAACATAAATAACTGTTTTTAGTTTACATTATTAGGCATTTGCAGCTGCCCGGAGGTGTTCTGACTTTGACAGTTAAAGCCTTTTACTGTCATGGCTTTCCAGGCGAAAAAAAAAAAAGGAAATATAATTGCTGAGATGTGCACAGAGCTTATGTAACAGTGATGCAGGTTGGAGCTTGTGCAGCAATTTAAAGCAGCAGGAAGATGAAGGAATATCTCCATCTGTTTGCATCTAGTGATCTGCATCTAGTGAGCGTGCAAAAAAAAACCCAATGAAATCAGAGAAAGCGGCTCAAGATTTGTGCTTTTCTCAAATACATACTTGACCTGGCTTTAATTTCTCACTGTTTCCATCATTTGCGCACTTCGCCTTCATTCAGCAGCCCTTTCATTAACATTCCTCGGATTTTTTTTACGTGATCCAAAGTTGGAAACGTTTGCTCAGGCAGACAGGAACACACTCATATGGTTAACATAAGGAGAGCAGAGCAGGCCCGATTTCCTGAATATGTTGGACCACCTCTCACCACTTAGCACTGTTTTATTTCCATATGTGTTTTGCTTGCCGCTATATCGCACACATCTGCGCCCTGTCCTGTCGTTTTCCAGTAGTTGAAATCCACTCCGAAGGTCCCGCAGGTGGAGAAAAACACTGCCAGACATGATGTGACCTCATCTGAAGGGGACGTCGTGTCACGGAGGCAGAACAGTGGCAGCAGCGCGACTGTCATGCATCCGTAAAAGAGGAAAATGACGAATGTAGAGCCACAGAAGTGTGCGAGCTCTTAAATCTGTCTCCCCTCACAGCTGTAGAGCTGATCTAACGACATGATTTATGGCCGGCTCTGGCAGATGCCGACTACACCGGTCACGTTGCAGAGGACATTCAGTGTGTGTTATCATTTATTGCTCCCTTTCTGCCCGTCTGCTAACTATTGCAAGATGAAATGAGTGACAGACATTAAAGGGTCAGTCCGCCTGAATCACAAAAACACATACTTTCCTCCACTTAACTGCTCTCGGTATGTAGATCGTTTTGCCAGGTTTTAAGGTATCGGCAACAGAAATTTCTGGCGCTGCCCCGATAATGGAGGGGAAATGGAATTCCATCTGAGGCGCTCAACGCTTCGGAAACACTGAATAAGCCTTCCAGAAGAGCCGTTGCGGTTCCTCAGGATAACCCACAGACCTCATTCTCAACACATTTCACTGTATTTTGCCATCAAAATTAAAGTAAAGGTAAATTCTGTTTATATTGGCCAAAGTTACAGAAATTGCCTTGAATGGATTTACAGTCTTTGGGATAAGTGAAATCCAAGTGATGGATTATCTTGTACAACCAAAGCAGCTTCTGCTTTTTCCAAATAGCATTTCTCAATACGTTCACCGCTGCAGTTAATTTTCTCTCCCAGCCAGTGCCGTGAATCTTTCATGCAGCACCAGCTTATAGTTTGGTGAAATATTGAGGCTGTTACTATGCACAATTAACAAACACATGTCTTGAGCATTTTAGGACTTTAAATCTTTCTTTGTTTTTTCTATTTAAGTTTCCTCTGCGGGCATGCATAGCAGACCTACAGACTTACAGATGTGATTGTACCACTGCAGAAAAAGAGAACGCAACAAGATGTCCCAGAAAGAGCCACAAAAAAAGAAAAGAAGAGGAAAGAAACAGTGAAAAACATTGCACTCTACAGTTTTCTTAGCGTTTTTGTATGTTTCTGCTGAAGTTTCAGTGGACATCAGAAGCTTTGTCGTCATTTTCCAATTCTGGTTCCATTGTACTGTTATAATTAAGTATGATTCAAGCTATTATGTGTTCTGAGCCTATGGTTCTTATAATTGATTAAGTTTCAAGTTATTATGTATTCTGAGTTTGTATTTTGCACTGAGATTATATCCTTGAAGATAATGTGAGAACCGGTTTGCACACCTGGAGACAGCAGAAACTCCTCTATTCTATCAGATACGATTGTTATTTTAGCTACACGCCGTACCGACAACATCCACACACGTTGCTCACCAAATGTCAAGGATGTGGACAGAGCGCAGAAGACGTATGCCTGTCCACGCCATTAGTAACTGGCCAATTAAACTCGAGAGTGTACAAATCTTATCTATGTTCGGGGCAGGCCCGGCCCAAGAGGATATCTGTAACCTGGAGTCGAAAAACCTCAGTTCAGCTGGACATGAGGTTCCTCTCTGTCCCTCTACCTTTACCTGTGACTGAAATAAATAAATTATACAACTGAGAACTGAAGATTTCTCCGGCTTGTTCTTGGGCTTCCAACTAAAGAATCGGGTCTAACAGTACTATATACTCGATATATTGTTCTTTAACAAAAGAATCTGGTGAATACAAGTATTATAAATGTATTATTGATTAACTTTTGATATTTCCACTCATTTTCTTACAAATACACAAATTAAAATGTGCATAAAACAGGTGCATCTAATGGTTATAATTCTCCTTAGGGGTCGTCATTACAACTGGCTCTTTTTACAATAAATTCAGCATCTCATAGCCAGACCGATCACACATTCATTTTTGGTAGGCTAGTCTACTTTTAAGCAAAACAACACCCGAGCTTTGTCCCAAATCCCCCAAACCACTCAATATCACTCCGCTCTTAGTCTGCAGCCACATTAAACAGAGATATTTAAGCCAAGGTGGTCTCATTTGATACATGAGCTTCCCTCTCTTGACTCCGAACCAGGGAACACATTTACACTTTTCTGCTACAGTGCACTCGCAAAAATCACAGATTACTATTGTGCTCATGTTACGCTGTGCCACGAGGATAAGCCTGCTGGATGTTTTTCTCACACTTCTCATGAGGCGAGTTAGCTGAGAGGCTTGTATTTTACTTCATTAGGCACGGCTGGCTGAGAAAGTGCCAAAATGTGAAGGTGGTCTGCCGAGCGAAGGACTGTGAAGATGCTCTGATGAGTCTGTTTTTTAAACAGCAGCGAGTTTAATGAAAGGAATAAGGAGCGTGTGAGCCGACAGACACGTGGGTGATTTAATTTATGCCTTAAATGATCTCCTGTATTCTTTAAACCAGTGTTACTTTCAGCTTCATTTTACACACAAGCATGAAATCACTCCATTCACATATGCCAGCACATGAATACCCACAAATGACACGCTCGCAGTCTGAGTTCTTTTATTTACTGCTCTGGCACCACACAACAGGGACATGGGATTTATTATGGTGGAAAGTTCCTGGTCCTGGTTTCCTGGATTAATACGGACCAAATATAAAGTGTCAGCTTCGATTTGGGTATTTACGTTTAAATGAAAAGGGGAATTCAGGCGCTGATGTTGAGTCAGAGTACAGAACAGCGTGATACGCTCATGAAAGGCGTTTTGACTTTCACTGGCTGTCCCAGTGGCTGCGACTGCTAGTGCCGTCACGCCTGCCAACACAAGGCTGTGATTAAGTCAGCTCGTGTGGTAATCGGCAACAGTTTGAAATTGAAAGAAAATAATGATCGACATAGCAGCGATTCGGGCTGCAGGCGGAGCGCAGAAGAGTTGTAAGCCTGAAGTGTCTGGTTAGACTTTCCTTTGAAACATAATGAACTGTAAATTTCTGGTTTATTAGGGACACAGAGGAACCAAGTTGCGCTGCTACTGAACTGCTTAAGTTTGCCTCCTGCAGAAGTTCAAACCTCCAGCTTTGCCGTTATGGGAAAAATCTGATGCACTGGATAGAATGTGTTTTACATTTTCACATCGTTGTGTTAGCCTGAGCAGTGAACCGCCATCACTGAAGATGCAAAGGAAAAAAAAAGCGCCACGTTTCAGTTGTCTGTGTGCACGTCTGCGTTCATTTACAAAAGCATTAAATGTTAAGACTTATATGTAAGCGAGGGATGCATCTGATTTAGTAGCCGCCTCTGTGGAGTTCTCTCCTGAAGCACATCTTTGTTTTAGCAAAGCTTTTGATGCTAATGTTCTAAAGATGCAAATTGACAAAGTCAGCCAAGTGTCACAGAGAAGAAAAGAAACCCATGTGTACTCTTGATTAAATGAATTGTGCACAGAACAGACAACTAAAGTATGTTTGTTGAAGTCCAACAGTTACAAGACAGTGTTTAGCAATGAATAAGATTAAAAAGATCCTTTCTGGATTTCAGACATTTGTTCGGCTTTATAAAGAATGTTAACTTTATCATCACAAATTATAGGAAAAAGTATTTGTTGACAATGAAAGCAAATCTAAATAAAAAGCAATATTTCAAGACAAGAATTGTAACGATATGTTTTACAGCAGTGAGTACAAACTAAACCATATTGTCATTGATACACAAATGGACAAATTAGTCCATTGCTGTTAGTCAGTGATCTACGTTTTGTTCTCCACCACCTCCAGACAAAGAACACCGAGGTCCTTTTCATGTATGTGACTCAGCTTTGCAGAGCTGAAGGAAACCAAAGAGTCAGTGTTGAAACTAGTCATGCAACATTAGTAGAGAGCAATATTAAAACCACATTTATTTTTTTTCAAAAATGGGAATAAAATTGAACATTTGATCTGTTCAACATCTAAACTTGTCCCGGTAAGCACACGCAGAGCACCGGAGTCGCGCTTACATTAGGAAGTGAGAATCACTGGTTTAATTCATGCTATTAACACACTGCTTGTGGCTTCTGCTCTCCATTTAAAAGGCGTCTCAGGTGATGTATGCGCTGAATGCTCTGCTCATGATGCATACGCTTATCTCAACCACATGGCGTATGCAAACACAACAATGGTGTTCTTGATGCTGAACAACAACACAATGTTCAGATGATGAAGTGATCATGACCTCCTCCCATCCACTAATGTTTACTCCACCAGGACAGAGAGAAGCTCCTCCCTCACCAGTTGTCATATTGTTGGCTTGGACTCTGGTTTGCAGAAAAGGAGCACATCCAGTTCCTTATCAGCTGAACGGTCACATTGCATGTCGGAATCTTTTTTCCTTCTTCTGTCACTGGCTACATGACAGATTGTGTGTTTCCAACATCATCTATGGAAAGCAGAAGGGAGACGGTGACCAACTGCTTCATGATCTGAACATGCACACGTATGTGATGCCTCAAGGACAGACCTTAGTTTATCCTCCTCAAAGCTCCATGTCGCCTTCATGCAGCAGCCACAGGGAGAGGCATTGTCTTTGGGTCACACAGTGATCTCTGGCCCAGTCGGTCTCTGTTTTCACTGCTGTGTCACTGTGTCAGCTTGTTCTAGGTTTGATACACTTACATCCCGTTTTAAGCCTCTACATCCACAAATGGTTTTGCCAAATGTACATGAGGGAAACCTGCACCTTCACACGCCCCGATGGTGATGATGATCCAAGTTTACTTAGACCAAAAATGAACGTGGGTCAAGACAAGGTAAAGTTTTATCCCATGCAGTGTATCACAGCTGATAAAAACTGACGCCACTTCTTGGATGCCTCACAACATCCTGACAAAAATGCCACCATGCCAACATTTTGTGCTGATTCTAAAAAACCCTAAACGTATTATCAACTACGACGTCATAGTTTGCTCCATAGGCCATTAAACTAGCATCAGCTTTAGAATCAGTGAGATTATTCATCGTATGCAAACCATGTTAAAGTCCCTCTGTGGTCGTAGATTTCACCCTCTCTGTGTATCAAAGTCATGAAGAAGTTTTTTTTGTTTTTTTTTGGCTCATGATGTGTTACAAAAACATCATATGTGCATGTTTCAAGGTGAAAAAAAAAACCCAACCCTGATTTTCATGACCTTGGATCTCCCATTGACCATCCATCCCACATCTCCGCTGAAATATTGAGAGAAAGCCACCGTTGTCGCCTTCACAAATTCTGTAGCCAACTCGCTAACCTGCTAATGTGCTGTGAACCACAGCAGAGACATTCAAACGCTCGCTGTGAGTCATGCATTAAAAACGACATTTTTGATGCTGCGCCATCAGGATTTTGGACGTGAAATAGTTTTCCTTTAAGTACGATAATACCGGAGTCCCTGTGATGGTTTAGTCTGTTTGATCGAACCCAGCATTGTGCTTTCCACTATCAGTAAAGACCTGGTATGTGCCAGAGTAAATGAACACTGTGTGTGATTACCTGTGAACCAGAGAAGTTAGTTTTAAAGCTCTGGAGCTGATGGGAGAAAGTGATGACAAGAACAGACCAAACAAGGTTCCTCACAGCCTGCTAAGTGGATCAGCGTCCGTTTTCCTCTGGGCAAGATTAGTCGTCTTGGGAAACGAGCACAAGTAGGTATTAGCACAGTGACACAGCTCCTCTCCTCTCCTCTGGCTTACACAAGACGCCGTGGAGCCTCCTGGCCTCCACAAGCACAGCCCGGGATTAAGCCATTGTGGTAGTGAAAGACTTTAATGCCACAGGAAAATTAAATTTGTTATATTATTAGTGCGGTAAATGTGTGTGTGTGTCTATATGTGAGACTGTCAGTAAAGGACTTAGTATCTGTTGACGGCTATGAAAAGTGAAAAGCTTTGGTCTGTCGTTTATTCAGAGAAATATGAGCAAGATTCTTACGATTGAAGTTATGTCTAGTTGCAGTTATCTAAGTTTTTACTATTTTGTGGCGACAATTTGGACGGCTAAAAGTAGCATTTTTATGCTGTCATTCTTTTAATTTTATTTATTTTTAAAAAAAATTTGTGATAGCCTTATTGTGTATGCTAATGCTACAGAATGGCTAACATTACTTTTAAAAAAATCTTCATGTTAAAATCACTTTATTTATGGTCTAATACTTGTGGCGTAACATATTTTATACCAACATTTGGGCTAACTTTACTTTTTATTCTTTATGCCAAGGTCTGTGCTGACTTAACTTTTTTTTATCCTTTTTCCAACATTAGTGCTAATTATTGAATTTCCCTTCTGGGATAAATAAAGTATTTTTCTTTTTTTTTTCATGCTACTTTTTGTCTTTAGAATGTTTGTCCAATGATTGTTTTATAATCTTTTATACCAATGTGTGGCTAACATTACTATATAAATCTAATAAAATAATGTTTGCACATTACTAAAAAACCATTAAAAATTATTTTATCATTACTTGCGGTTGTGTTATGTTATGCAAAGCCAGAACAGACCAGGATTCCTAGTTGATAAGAGACTGAACTGTTCCAGACCATGTGTTAATGAACATTTAGCGATTGTAATAAAAGATAAATAGACGTTCATGTTGACATACACACACCTTTGGTAGCGGTCCAACTTAACAAGCCACATAACTTGTGTTTGTAGAACAGGTATAATGACATGTGTGTCTATTCTTGCCAACTTTTGCCATTGTCTGCTGTAGCTAAAAGTTAATCTTAAAATAATTTGCATACTGTTATAACCATGATTCATCACCTGCACAGGCAAGTTAATCTGGGAAGAATGTTTCACTCCCTTAAAGACAACACGAGCAAAATACACAGACAGTACGTATACGTCTGGGACATTACAAACCATGTTACACTAATGTTGGTGCTATGTGACTTTTTATTTTTTATGCAAATGTCAGTTGAGGTTAAAAATAAATATAATACAATTTTCATACTGTTTTTGCATAAACTACAAGAGATTCCTGATTAACTGCAAATCGATACCCAGCCAAGACTGAAATGCAGCTAATGACACTTCAGCAACCTCTGCCAGAACTGTGTTTGTATCCACGATACAGCTTTGAAAAGGTACAAGATACTCAACTTTGACAGCAGAGGAAAACAAAGGCAGTTTAGAAGGAACTTCCCAGCAAAGCTCTGATTACAAAGACCCTTCTCATTTCAACAGATTAGTGTCCAATCTCAACCTTTGTAACAGTAGTTTGACAAAAAAAACCCACAAAATATCTTCCCTCAGAGTCCCTTTACTGGCTTTCAAAGCACATCTCAGAGATTGCAGTGGATTGTGCTCGCTCAGATGTCATCGTGAAACCTTTGCAGGATTTCACTCCCAAAGAATCGTTTTTCAGGGTTTTAAATGATCTAGTTTGCAACTCTTCCTAATGGTGAAACCTGAGAGCATGAAGGCAGGGAGCTTTGGTTTCTGACTAAGTACCTGTCAACAAACTACATTCCCACCACCTTTAAATGTATTTTATTTCAAACATTGACATTGTACTGCGCTAAACAAAGATGGTGAAAACGGCAAACAGCACCACAACATCAGCATGTAGTCGTTTGCTTGCTTAGCATTTCAGCGTTGTCCCCTCTGAGTTTAACTCATTACAACACTCAGGGCTGCTCAGTACCCTGGAGCAGGTACTTTTTCCTTCCCCAAAATGTGGATGAATAAGGTCTATGGGGATTGTTATTGCAGGTGGGAACATGAGCAATGGTATAACTAGTATATGGAGTTCTGTTTTTTTGTTGCCACAGTTAGCAAACATGACATCTGCAAATAGCTCAAAGCAGCCCTGTACATATAAAGGTCAACAAGCCTCAATGATAAGGAAAAAAATTGTACTTGCCTAATTTTTCAACAAGTCTCCTTGAACTTAAATGCACTTGGTCCAGCGATGTTCAAGTACCTTCACAGAAGAAGCTCCTAGATTCTCTTCAGCAGCATGCATGACTTCATCATTACTCTGAGAATAAAGACGACACATGTGGGATTTCAGTTTGGGAGACAGACAGGAGTCAGACTGTGCAGGTTGGGTGAGTAAGGATCATGGGGCAACAGTTTAAAGCCACTTTTGGCATCTTCTGCTACTTGTGCTCTGGACAGGTGTGTTGTCCTGCAGCAGCAACCAGCTCAAAGCTACAAAGAAATAGCAGCACACATGTCAGTCTTTGTGGACAGTGATGTAAGGCTTTGTAGTGAACAGCTTTGCCCTAAAATGGGAGATATACCCCTTACTTCTGGGAGAGGCTGACAACTTTTTCTTTTTTTAAAGTTAATATTTTTTTTTGTCTTTGTTAAGATAAGACAGTTGAAAGAGAGACCAGAAAGTGAGGGAAGGAGTCGCAGCAAAGGGGCCACGAGCAGGATTCGAACCCATGACCGCCGCATCAGAGACGATAGACCAGGGGTGTCAATCTCAAAAACACAGCGGGCCAAAATTTAAAACCTGAACAAAGTCGCGGGCCAACATTGAACAAATGAACCTTTTAATATGGACCGAAACTAATTTTGCTTTAACATTGAACAAGCAACGCTTATTACCATACATTATATATAACTTAATAGTGGAGACATGCAAAATCAAACACAGTGACAGTTGTAGTGTGAAGTCGCTATGCCTACTGTCACAGAGGAGAGGGACAACAACAGGGCATTATGGGATTTGTAGTATTAGCGGTGAATGCGCTGTACTGTATAATACCGGGGGCAGCTCTAGTAGTCATCTGGTATTGTCTCGCGGGCCAAATATAATTACAAAGCGGGCCAAATTTTCAGAGTTTCACATCCCTGCTATAGCCCCTCTACGTGGGTCGCCAGCTCAACCAGGGGAGCTACAGCGGCGGCCCAGTTTTTTGAAGCACCCTCGTAGGTGCAACCTCACAGAGCTGCTAGCAAGGCTGCAGACTCTTGTTTCTACTTTCGTACATACGTGTGGATTCTTAAGTTGATGCACTCTTTAGTCCATTTATGCACCGCTCCTCTCACACACAGTCTTGTGCCTTAACAGCAAACACATGGAACCTATGTGCAGCTCTCTGTTTTGACACTTAGTGGAACTACAAACACACACACACACAGTATTTTTAGTCTGGCAACGGGTTCACGCAACATGGAAGTGAAGAGGGAGCATAAGAGAGCCATGCATGGTGTCAAGAAGAGTAGTGCCTCTTCACCACTCTTTGACACTACATGTCTGAGGGGGGCTGTAGTGAATATGATCAAGGAGCCTTTTGTTTGCCCCGGACTGGAAGGTCCTTGTCCCTTCTGAATATCTGCAACTCGCAGCACGTGTCAATGTAGCGCTACCAGTGTGAGGGAAATGCACGAAGAAGGTTAAATAGGCAGGTTGCAAAGAACCGCAGAGTTTGTTCACAGACAGCCTACAGAAAAGATTCCACATCAGTGACCATATGTAATTAACTGTTTTAGGTAGGTAGCAATAAAACTGTATTCGTCCGTTTTCTTGAATTCCTCCTTCCAGCCACTGAGACTGACTCTATCATGCAGGCTTGACCCAGAGGTTGCCAATTTGTGTTTGTGTCTTTGTCTGCAGCTCTACTACAGGCTTGCGGCTTTGGCGAGGTTAAAGAGACGAGGACAGCGTTGTGGGGACGGAGATGGATGTGGAGGACAGGCAGGACAAAGACGAGGAGGAGCAGACGATCAGCCTAAAGAGCCATAAAGAGGGCTGAGGTGAAGAGTTCATGCCAGGGGAAGGAAGTCTATGTAATTTCAAGTCCAAAAGTATAGAAATGTACTACAATAGAGCTCTGACCACAACTGTGACATAAACAACTCTCTTTTAAAGTCCTATCGCAACTGGAGGTTTTTTTTATGCTCATGAAAAGAGATTCTATAACACACTGCATAATTTCAATTTTTCATCCTTTCATTTAATGCTCTCCAGCCCTTTTGCCCTGTGTCCTCTTTTTAAATTACATCTGCTATCACCAAACTTTCTTTGAGACCAATTTTCCCCGGTACCGCGCTCATTTCACAGTCTGTCATTGTGCCTCAGGCCAGGCTTTTCTCACTGCCATCCTTGCGAAACCCCCCCCAAAATAGTTAGCCAATTTCTGGTTGCTGATGTCATCTCCACCATTTCAGCTATTGCCCTATAATCATCCCAGGTTCTGCTCTGTGATTGGAGCGGCCTGTCCGATCTGGCCTTGGCGACTTCTGCGGGACCGATGGCGTAGAAAGATGAAGGAACATATGGCATCCTTTAAAGTCAATCTCTGTCTCTCTTTTGCTGAAAACGCCGTCTGTGGAACCGATGACTTAACTGGTCATTTGGACTTTTTCGAATCAAATTTAAGCTACTAATGAGGGAGATTTTTGCTCCTACACGGCAGTGCCAGCGGATAGAAATTTCACCTATTAGTTATTGTATTTAGGTGCTTTTGCTCGTTCAAGGACCAGTGAGATTTGTGGGGATGATTTTATGTGATGAAAACTTACTTTAACAGCTTTTGGTATGTAGAATGAATAACCCGCAACTTGATTTGTGGTTCAAACATCCACCATTAAGTGAAGATAAAGATGCAACTTGGCTTTGTCTCTGGTTACTGCCACATGGAAAGGTGCATCGTTTAAATAAAACAATGACTCATCGGATGAAAATCACATTTCAGATGCTGCAGTGGAATGTGTTTTGAGTAAGTACATGTACTCTCAAGTACAGTTTGAAGTAAAGGCCTCCATGTCATTTACTCCATTTTAGAGGAATATTGTACTATTTACTATGTGTCCCTGATAACTGCTTTACAAATTAGGTTTTAAAATCCCAAATCCCAAAATCAGTTACAATCACTTTGATTATTTGTCCTTTTTCATCCAAAACACCAAACCTTTTAACTCTTCTTAGTTTTACCAACCGTGCTCTGTTTGGATCACCTACAACAACAAAGTGTTGTTTACACATTAAGGCAACACTAATAATGTTCTAATGATATGATATGTACTAGTGTAACAGTAACACCAGTCAGTGCTTCTACATTTCCCCTCAGAGTTGAAGAACTCCTTCTTTCTCTGTCAATGCAAAAACCTGCTGATCACAACATACAAATGCAA
>NW_007579106.1:57437-63053 GCF_000690725.1 Stegastes partitus | reverse complement strand
ATGGCATGTGAGGTGCCATCGCTGACAACGACTGACCCCAGAGGTCAGGAGTCTCTCCCAGACCCAAATGACTGGTGTGATGCTGACCCTGGACCGGGCCTGTCACTTCACTGCACATCAGCTGTCAGCCTGAAGAGGAGGTCGCTGGCAGCCAACAACAGAAAACAGCAGCTTTGTCTGCATGTCGCCCAATGGAATCGGTTACAGATTCCCACACACTGTCTAACTTGCAATGATGAGTTTATTAGTTAGACTGCACAGAAGTCTGTTTGTACCCGTCGGATACGCTCCGCCTCATACAGTAGACGTGTGAAGAGCTCCCTTGGGTTTAAGTCACCCAATGAAATCAACAATTAAAAGAATTTTAACAGGCATTCTTCTGCAACAGATAGAGCTGTAACCAAAATGATGCAACCAAGTATGTAAGAGATCTCACATTTTTATTTCGAGGTAATATCCATGTGGGTGACATTTTTATCTAACCCACACATTTAAACTGTAAGGCCTAAAAAGCTGTGAGAAGTAAGGGGTGGAGCTGTTTGAGTGATAGACGGGTGCCATCATAGAGGAATCTAATCAGCCTCAGCTCCACTGATGGTCCACCTCAGTGTTCATTTATGAACCAGAGGTTAGGGAGAGTCCGGCCAGAGGTGCCAGATGGATTTTTCAAAGCTGCTCTATTCAACTATTCATGATACAACAACAAAACGTCCATAGTTTGAAAGAAAGACGAACTACTTTGAGGGAAAACAGACATTTTAACATAACAGTCTAGAAACTTTATTTCCACTAAAGGTCTGAAGGAGGACCAGACAAAAGCAGGAGCGAAAGTATCAGTACAAACGTAACGCTCAACAAGAAACACCTTCATGTCTGGAGAACTTATTCTTCAGCACATAAGAGTTAACTGCAGTACGCCAGAGGAGCATTCTGATTGGCCTGCAGAATTCTGGAAGCCTGTTTTGTGGAGCGATGCGACTAAACTTGAAGTCTTTAGACTCGTGGATCTGCAGTAAATCTGGGGGAAGAAGCACCCGGTCAGCTAAAAACACTGATTTATGTTGAATACTATCAGTAAGCTCACCGCCACATTCTTGAAAATCACTCTCATTCTGTTTTCATTAAATTTTATTCACAAAGAAAAAAAAGTTTTGTTCAAGGGTTGAGATGAAAAAAGGTAGATATGTTTTTTGCTATATACATTTTTTTTTCTGCTTTTGTTTGTAGTCGTGAAACTCTTAAGTGCTTTCACCTCCTCATGGTTGGGTTGCCCCCACTGTTCATAAATCTATCAGCCAGTCAATGTGAAGTTGTTCCTTAGTCCCCTAGTAAGTACTACCTTCTTTCAAACCAGTGATTTACTTAACCAAGTTACATCATTACAGCTAAAGGAATTTCTGGGACACATCTGTCGAGCCAAAAGCGTTCGACGGCGTGTCTCAGGTTTGATACGACTTCCAAAAATTACAGTTTTAAGGGCCGAGAAATCAGCGGAGTAGTGCTAACGTGATGCTATAATTCTAATATGTGCTACAGCAGTCGTAGCGTTAATGGCAGCACTAGCATGTTGTCGCTATTATTTTTTGTTTTATATTTGTTTTTTTTTGTTGCAATATGAGTGTTTCATATTCAGGATCTGGGCTAGATTAGGTAAAGTAGGCAACTGACAGGAGACCTTCAGGGATCCTTAAGGCCTCAAGTTTACGCCGCATCATTTCGACTATATGTACAACATGAAGCATGACTATGAGTCGAAATCTAGTTACAACATTTAAGATTCGCAACAGGTTCTTCATTGACATGACACTGATACAAAGACAGAATGACAGAACGACAGAACGTCACACTGACAGGTTAGAACTGAACCATTTCGGCTATATCTGATGGTTTCCCAATGTGGAAACTCGGGATGGGCACCAGGTGGTACAAATGTCGACAGGTGCGATCCGGTAATCAGCCCTTCGGCTTTCTATTTTCATAGCAGTACAGGATCTGATAGCGTCGACTGTGAAGTGGCTTCAACTGTAATTAATCAACGACAAATAGTTACGAGAAGTAACGAGCGTTGTTAGGATTTATGGTGAATTTTATGTTGTAGAGAAGACTGCTGCTTGATGAGGACATTGAAAGAGCAGAAAAACGGGACTTTATTTCTTCTTCGAGGTTAACCAATCAGCATCCAGACCTACACAGGATCAATGAGGGCCGGTCAGAACTACCAAAGTGGACCTGGGAGAGATTTTGCAGGGGAGGGACAGTGCTTGTTGCCAGAGCAAGTCTCTCAAAGGTTCAGGCTAAAATGTTCTATTGTGTGCATTTGTTTTACACATCTATCAGATTACTTCCATTTCTGTCAAGTACTAAACACAAAAACACTAGTAAGGTAGTATTAATGCACAGCAGAAGGCAAACAATTGCTTTCATTATCAACACATGACTTAGAAAATGGTAAATAATGCACATCATTAAACTCTGAGACGTAAGTTGACATAGTCTGTGTGGTTTTGTGTATCAGGGTTAAATACCTGAAACTGGTGCCTGGAATTCTTTAACGTTTGATCGAAGCGATTCATCAATTATGAGAACTGGCAATTTAATTTTCTGTCATTCGGCTTATCAAGCGCGCTGGTTGATTCCTGGGTGTGTTGGGAAATGATGAGACTCATGTGTATAATGACCCCAACAACACATTTTTTTGCCTCGGAGGATTATTCTGGCTATGCTCAGGAGCAATCATTTACCACAAATTTATTTATTTTCTATTTGACTTCAAAAGAGATGTCAGCCCAAAAAAGGTTAAGTGTGTTCTTGATAGAAATTTAAAAAAAAAAAAAAGTTCTTCCGTAGCTCCAAGTTATAGAAACCATCTGTCACTGAGGCTTGTTAAATAAGAAAGTCCTGGAAGGGGGATGAAACCTTTTCTGTGCAGGATTCACCTCCGAGGCGTAATAAGTGTCATATAGTCTCCATCTCCACATTCCACAGGACACCTCTTCTCTAAAGAAAAAAAAAATAAAGCAGTAAATGTGATGTACCTGAGAACTGACTGGAAGAAATGTGACTGATATACTGTGTGAGTCTTCTCTCTCTTCCTTCTGGTGTCTGTTCCAGCCTTATGTTCCATCATGTGGCATCACTGCCCCCTGCTGGTGCTGCTCGGAAATGTTTTTTTTTTTTTGGTTCCTCCTGTATTTTATTGCATCATTTCCTTTTATTTCTTCCACTCACTTTTATTCTGTGGCTTGCAAATGACTCAGAAGTGATAAAAGAAAGCATTTAAGAGTCCCACTGCCTGCTCACATGCCAGATGTGCCGGCAACAGGGTATCTGCAGTTCTAATGTCAGGTTCCACAATAAAGACATTAGAAGACATTAAAAAGTCTTTAACTAACACAAGTCTTATTTCTACTGATTTGACTGCTGTGTTCTGACTGCCATTGGTCCATTCAAAGTCACATTTGGCAAACTCTAAGTTGTTACTATGTAATAAGAATGAACAAACATACATAAAGTGTGTGTCTTCTCAAAATGTTATTGATATTATAATATACATACAACACATATCACAGTAAAAATTAAACCACAATTAACTTTTGCAAACTGTGTATTCAGGCTTTTTAAAAAAAAGAGGTATTGAACAATAGGATTAAGGATTTTGTTTCAATTTTTCGACGTTGGTCATATAACAGGAAACACATATTTGAGGGGATTTAATGCATAATGAAATGTAATGAAAAATACTTTATTTATACCAGAAGGGAAATTCAATATCGTAACAGCTCACTTTTTTATTTTTTTATTTATTTTTATTTTTTATTTTTTAATTTAATCAATATAACATATATTTTATACAAATAACGTATAAAATAATTATTCAAATAATGTCCAATATTACTTAATTTAATTGATAAAGATAATATTATTACTCTTATTAATAATATCTTTATTATTATTTGATATATATTATTTGTATATCTTTACTATTATTAATATTAAAAGTTTATTAATATCTATTAATATGAATAATATCTTTTTTATTAAATATTACTCTTTCAAATATCCCTCAGTCACTAATATTGAGTCTGGCCAACCCTGACATGGATCAATGCGTTAAGACATTGTGGCATTCTGTCCACAAGCTTGTTGATGGTGTCAATGGATGCAGTGTTCTGCTGTGAAACCTTGGTTGCTGGCATTCACGTGGATGTTACTTTGACAGCTACCAACTACGTAAACATTATTGCAGACCAAGCACACTCCCAGAACAATGTGCCCACTGGGAAAAAAAAGAAACTGATCAGCAACGTCTTGAGGATCAAGACAAAGAGCTTAAGGAATTGACGCCACCTCTAAACTTGCCAGCTCTGAACCAGATTGAGCATCCATGGGAACAAGCCAGATGCATTAAGCCACACCCTGCAACTAAAGGATCTTCTGCCAGCATCCTGGTACCAGACACCACAGGACACCTCCAAATGTCCAGATCCTTACAAGTCAGAGTGGTTTCTGTAGCACAATAATATCAGCCAAGGAGTTTTAATGGCTTTGCTGATCAATGTATGTTTTTTTTTTTTTTACATCTTGCTGCAACCTTGTTAAAAATTAGAAAATGGATGATATGTGATGAAACCACTAGGTGGCAGCAGTGCAGTGTTGGTTCATAGGTTTAATTCACTTTGACAACTCATAAATAATTACTTTTCCTCTGGTTCGTCTATGTCGAATGGAGAGACATAGTTTTAAAACTACCGTGGCTCTGATTTGAAAGCATAAAGACGTCCTCACAGGTATCAAACAAGGAATCAAAAGAAGGTTAAGCATAAATGGAGTTCACCAGCAGGTCGGCTCGGTGACAGTGGAGATTTGGTGCACGTCCCTGACCCCAAACAGGTGCACATATAAATCACACTGTCCTCATGCTGCTACCACAAAGTCAATCTTAAGTTACAAGTGATTTTTTTTTTTTTTTTTTACGACTTATTTGACAAGCTTTCGGCTTGATGTACTCGAGGGTGTAAATCAGACCAATGAAAAAGAAGCACAGTCAGCAGAAAGCACTACCATATCGAATGAACAATATTTATTTTCAGGCTCGATAGATGAATACATCCTATTCTCCTTCTCCATGCCTCTCCCTCTGGGCTGTTTTTATTATGTGCCAAAAGGTCACGCTCTTTGCCACTCCTCCGATAACTTTACCAGATACTGTACACAGGATCTCCATGATGATGTCCTCCCAGCTTTAACTTTTCCCTGCATTTCACATGGGAAGGGTCTTTGGTGATAATATTGCCTGTCTCATCAAAAAGCAATTTGCTCTGATGAAAAGAAGATTATAGATATGGGCAATGAAATTCGTCATGCATTTCAATTAAAGGAGTGACAGGCTTGATAAGTGTAGGCCTGGATTGCAAAGCAAGTGGGAGATGAGATCCGAGCCTATAGGGCTGTTCTACAGATTCAGAAATTCAAATGGTGAAGTAGCCTTTTGACCTTGTTTGTGAATGGCACATAGATGCATCGGAGGGCTCTGTGTGTGGAATGAAACCTTCAAAATAATTTGTTTTGTGAATCCTGACCCAGCAGATTTGCTGTCAGTCACTTTACACAATATTT